>NW_028014901.1:0-11486 GCF_054177405.1 Leptonychotes weddellii
CTCGTTCACTGCTGTATCCCTGATACTTAGAAAGGTGTCTGCACAAGGGAACTGCTCAGGGAAGATCTGATATTTGACTACTTGCCAGATCTACCTAAATGGTAATGAGGATGAAAATCAGTTCGAAAAGTGTTTTGACTATATGCTCTTTTATAAGCACCTGCTATCCTCATTTTCACAATGTGGTTGACAACCAGTGATACCAGTGGCCCCCATGGCACTCTTTTCTAGCTGGAACGTATGTTACCACCCTGACTGAGAGTGCTGGTCAGAATAGCTCCCTGAGAACAATTTCTCTCTGCAAATATAACCAAGGCTTAATGTGGTGAAGAGCTGATAGCACCTCTTCAAATCATACCTAAATGAATTACTACTTTTTATTAATGCTCTGTATCCTATATTGATCAGTTTGAAGGTCTTCACTCACTTGTATTCTTAACCCCTGAATTTACTTTGTTACTGTGATTTATGCTTTCCTTAAACTGGTCTTTTCTAGGTTCCTTTAAACACAAAGCTTATTTAAATCACATGCTGGTTTGAATCAAGAGTTCAGCCATTCCACCTGAGAGTTCAAAATTCCTGATGATAATGCCAACAAATCTAATTTGACCAAATTTAGAAGGTTAAGCACAGCTCTACTATTCATTTCTAAAATCTCTATTTTATTAGTATTAGTAGTACTCTATTACTATTAGTAAACGGTATTAGTAGTAATTCTCTCGGTACTTCTAAGCTATAACAAAGAGACAGTAAATTAACTGAAAAAAGTCCAAAACACCTAGTTTTTTCAGAATCGGAAAAACAGTTTTGACAGAGTTTTTCATGCAGGTTTAAGTCTCAGTGTGTCTGGCACTGTGTGCGTGCGCGTGCATGTGCGTGAATGGCAGAGCAGGAGACAACTGCATGTTTAGGCTTACTGTATTCACCTATTTTGACACGACCCTAAATAATTAAGCACAGATCTAATTGTACTAGAAAGAATTGTTTTATTCTAGGTTGCTGAATGAACATGAGTATTCAGCTAAGAGGTCAAGAAATCCGGAGTGTGATATTTGTTTCATTTTGTTTTAATAAAGTAGATGTGAAATGTTTCTTACCATATAAGGATAAAATTGAGGGTACTATCTAAAACATTCGTTTTCTTTTCAGTGACAGGAGACCCAAGGAGACAGGTAGCTGGATTTCCTGAAGCTAAGAGAAGTCTTTTGGATGAAAAATCAATTTTAACTTTTGAATCTAATATTACAAAACCTTTATCTACAAGGAGAAACTCTGGATTATTTTTCTTGGTTTCTACCTATGATCTATCCATAAAGAAAAAGGAAGTTGACATTTACAGAGAGAGATTCTTTCTAAGTGGTTCTTCCTAGAAAGATGGATGAAAATGAAAAATACTGTACCTGCTGAAACTATTAATTAAAAACAAAAGTCCAGGTAGGTCTATTTTATTAAGTAATACAAATTTAAAATCTTAGTCTTAAGCCTGAAAACTCCATGGTCACATGCAGGCTTTTACAACAAGAAAATGAGTGATACTGGACATATTCTAGAATCAAAACATTAGATCAATTCCGTTTTTAAAAATCTTTCTTCTAGGGTCATCTTTTCTTTCTCAAGTACCTAAGGAAGTTATTCAATATTGTGCAGAACTAATGTGTGCCTAAATCTTTTCTAGTATATTTTCCACTTGAGTCAGAATTTTGTTACTAATAATTACACTACTTAGAAAAAAAACAGGACAGTGGAATAATGTAAGTGAACCACTCTTGGAAGTTTTCACCTATAGACTTTAGGGGCCTTTAGTAATTGTAATTTGAGATATTGGAATTTCAAAGAGGAATTTTTAAATCACTTCTTCAAAGTTTCTATGGTGAATTGCCTTGTTCATTGGAATGTTCAGAGAATGGAATATGAATTTAATTTTTGGTTTAACTCCAGACTTTTCGGCAAATACTTTTTGTTTAGCCCTTGATGTTGAAAATATTTCGTAAATGCATTAGTTCACTTGTGTTTCACATTGTTCAGCCACTTGTTCATTAAGAAAGGAACTCGCAGGAGTTCACAGTCATGGATAATACTCATTGTAGTAGAATAAGGTATTGGGAGAAATGGAGGAGATATATTCTAAGACATATTTTGACAACTATTATTTACAGTAGATCCTTGGTTATAGTTTATTTTGTCCTGATTTCCCACTGTTGTAAACATAAAAAAAAGAAAAGGTATGTTAATTCAGGTTTTACTGTTAGTTTGGTTCCACGTGGTGGAGGTTCTATGTATTCTTGCATTAACCTAAGGCGTATTTTTGTGAAAATTATATTTTCTGATTGTAAAGCAAACCATACATTATTTAAAAAATCAAACAATGCAGAAAAACTTAGGCACTGTCTACCACTTTGGTGAAAAAGACATTGATACCTGCCTCAAGCACAGCTTTGTAAACTGAGAGGGGTTATGCCTCCCAGCCACATAGCCTACTTCAAAAACCAAGCAACATTTTGATGTGATTAGAATATCCTGCAGGATCATTTTTAATGCTTCCATAGTATTCCATTATCTATATAACCCAACTCCTAGTGCTAAGTTGAAATGTTCCCTAATTTTATTGTAAAACACTGCTACAAAAAACCGCCCAAGTTTTGCATACATATTTTTGCACACTTGTTTCATCATCCTCTTAGGATAAATTCCAGAAAGTACAAACTATGTTTTAAATTATATGCCTACTCTGGCACAACCAAGAATATTTCCTATGAATAGATACTTTGTAGACTTTCTCAATTCGGAGAGCTTTACTGATTGTTATGCTGAGCTAAGACTTATAACAGCAAAAGACCAAATGATGATTACTATTTAAAGCTATGTATAAAATTTCTAGGAAGGCAGAAAGTCTAGTGTCCCAAACTAGAATATCTCTATTACACATGAGCCAGCAGGACTTTGGCAAAAACTCCCCGTAGTATCTTAATGAATACAAGTGGTCAGGGTTGCAGTTTCACATTTCACCAAGGGAATGCCCAGGGCCAAAGATGGAATGTCAGGTGAAGTGAGATTTCCTCACTCAGCACTCTGCCTTTACCTCCAGCAGCTGGCTTTCGGCAACATTCAGGGGATCCACACACCCCGCACATTCATTCTTTCTTTCAGCAAACCTCACTGAACACCGTCTCTCAGGTACCGCGCGTAGTCATGTGGTCTTGCCCAGGGAGCACGCTTAGTCTAACTGATGACAACTTCAGGGGCAGCTGGATTCACAGGGAAAAACTCTGCCTGAGCAAATCTGGACAGTCTCACCCGGGGCTGGGGGCAGTGATTAGAGCGGGCTCCGGGAGAGTGAATGGACTGGGCTACCTGGGGTGGAGGCAGACTCGTTCTCTGGTCACCCATTGAATGACCCAAACCCGTCCTTCTTTTGTTACCTCTGCAGTAGAAAGGCTAGCTACTCCGTTTCTCAGCCTCCCTTGTAGGTGGAGGGAGCTAGAAGAGGCGGTTCTGGCCAGTGAGAGAGAAGTCGGCTAGGGGCAGCTGGAAAGGCATCTTCTTTCTCTGATAAAGGCACTGCAGTAGCTAGCCCTGTCTTTCACTTAGTTTTGCCTTAACTGAATATCTGAGGCAGGAAGCAAGGAGTGAAGGTCAACATCACTAAACCTCTGAACTAGCACCAGCAGCGGTTTATATTCAGACAGCTCATTTCGTGGGGAACAGGAACCTCTCTCTGTTTATACCACTCTGAGTCGGACATACTGCTATTTGCAGCTGAAAGCATTCCTAATCAATATATCATTCCTCCAACTAAGACTGTGTCTGGATGGAGGCAAGAATAAGGGGCCAAGATGGGGCAAAACGGGGAGTGGGTTTCAGAACGAGCACCTTCAACAGCTCTCCGATGCTCTCAAAACATGGCCCTTTCAGGTTCAGGAGGCATAACTATGTATACAGGGCAACATTTCCCCTTAGTGTGAAAGCCTGAAAGTGTGTATTTGTTAGAAAAATATGACAACACTATCTGATAATGAATTTGAAACACGGTTTCTTTGAGATGTAACAACTTCAAAAGTACCAAAAGCAAAACAAACAAATCCTAACATGAATTATAGAATCAAAGAGTAAATATAAGGTAGGAATAAAAAATGATAGTACAAAAGGCAGCACAATTAGGCAAAGGGCATGTATGCATGTGATGTCCTTTCTGTATCCATTTTCCTCTGGCAGAAACTTCAGGAGTTTATATGAAAACATAAGGCAAATTTTTAAAAAAGCTAACAGCCAAAACATTACCAGCACAGTGGACTTAAAAGAAAGTAGCTGGGTTTTTGTTTTTGTTTTTTTTTTTTTTTAATTTTAACAGCAAAGAAAACAACAGCATCTAGACGATCATGAATCTTGGCCAACTGAACAGTCTAAGAGATTATTCAAGCCTGCTCAAGATCACAGACATCATGTAAAGAGGGGTCTACAGGAAGAAAGATCTAATGATAAAAATGTATATAATTAGTTAGAAAAATAAGACAAGGAATATGCAGACTGTTGTCCTAACAAACCCAACAGCCACAAAACTGTTTCCCAGGGTCTGAGAAAGTAAGCCAATCATTTTGAATATGGACAATTTACAAAATCATAAGTAAGCTGGGGGGAACCATGTGTTTTAAAGGAAAGAACAATTACCACAAGGAAATCTAAATAGGGAGACATTTTCTGTATTCCCAAAGGCTGAGGGACACTGTCCTACGTGGTGCTATTTTGTGGATCTATTTCTCTGAAAGCAAACAACCAAAAATCACCACACATCCGAGTGTGAAATAAAAAATGTATAATAAATTTCAAGGTATGAAAAACATAGGCCTTAAAATCTAAGACAGCAAGACGCTGACTCTCGTTTACCACGATTTGCGAGGTCTCGAATGGTGCCTGATAAATAGGTGTTCAAATATTTGTTGGAAAAGAGAAGAAAATAGGAAACTTCCTACAAGAGCAAGATGTTCTTTACAAAGAATACTTTTCCAAGTAGCAGAACAGAAGTATCATTCAATATAAAATACACATAAGTTGCAAAATGATCTTAAGGAAATAACAACAGAGGATACATTCTTATGAGGTAAGTTATAGATGAACACTTAAAGAGCACTCTCAAATTTCATTCTCAATTCCATTAATCAAAACCTGATAAGTAATATGTATCATCTTTTCACTGAACAATTTTCAAATACTTGTTATAGAATAACTCTCTAAAACAACAAAGGGCAATCTGCTCTTAGCAGGAAGACTAAATTATATTGGATGAGGTTACAAGCATTTACGACTTATAAGGAGCATTTCTCTCTTGGCTGCCTAATGCTTAAGAAATATCTTCTGTTGGCTAATAAAGAGAAATCTCTCCATGAAACTCTCAGCCAAGATTTAATCCGAAGTATGTTCTTTAATGAGACAATAAGAAAGCATCGGAGATTTACTTAGCACTTCTGAAACACTTTAGGTTGACCATTCCAGGAAATTGTCCCAACAATCACCTGGAGACAAGGATTCTTGGTATCTCTGTTTCGCAGATGACCAAACAGACTTTGTGAGGTGAATTAACTAACTCAAAGCCACACAGGTGAGTAAGGAATGGAGATGAGACACAGGGAGGAGGCTGCAGAGCTGACTCCTGATCACCATGCCGAACTGTATCAGTGGTAGTCACAGAGATAATGATAACTGATAATAATACGAATACAGGCATACTTCATTTTATTGTGTTTCCCTTCATCGTACTTAACAGATACTGTGGTTTTTACTAATTGACAGACTGTGGCAACCCTCTGTCAAGCAGGTCTATCGGCACCATTTTTCCAACAGCATTTGCTCACTTCGCATCTCTGTGTCACGTTTTGGTAAATCTTGCGGTATTTCAAACCTTCTTGTTGTTATTATATTTGTTGCAGTGATGTGTGGTCCGCGATCTTTGATGTTGCTATTGTAATGGTTTTGAGGTGACGCAGACTGCACCCATATAAGGTGGAGAACTTAATGGATACATGTTGGGTGTGTTCTGACTGCCCCACCGCCCAGCCATTCCTCCATCTTTCTCCCTCTCCTCAGGCCTCCCTACTTCCTGAGACAAACAGTATTAAAACCAGGGCAGTTAATAAGCCTACAATGGCCTGCAAGCATTCAAGTGAAAGGAAGAGCCCATCGATGTGGCAAACGTCAGTGTTGTCCTGCATTAAGAAATTGCCACAGCCACCCCAACTTTTAAGAACCATCACCCCAATGAGTCAACAGCCATCAACATCAAGGCAAGATTCTCCACCGACAAAAAGACTATGGCTTGCTGAAAGTTCAGATGATTTTTAGCAATGAAGTATTTTTTTTTTTTAAAGATTTTATTTATTTGACAGAGAGAGACAGCGAGAGCAGGAACACAAGCAGGGGGAGTGGGAGAGGGAGAAGCAGGCCTCCCGCCGAGCAGGAAGCCCGATGTGGGACTCGATCCCGGGACCCCAGGATCATGACCTGAGCCGAAGGCAGACGCTTAACGACTGAGCCACCCAGGCGCCCGCAATAAAGTATTTTTAATTAAAGTATGTACATTTTTTTTTAAAGACAATGCTATTGTATAGCTAATAACTCTTACGTGCACTGGGAAACCAAAAAATTCATTAAACTCGCTTTCTTGCAATATTTGTTTTACTGCGGTGGTATGCAATTGAACCCACAATATCTCTGAGGTATGTCTGTAATAAATTACCATACACAGAGTTGCTGGAACAACTTCACACATATTTAATCTTCGTAAGATATACCAAACCTCAGTTGTCCCTTTCCTGCCAAGAGCAAACATACTTATTTTTTAAGACCAAAGTATTAAATCACTGTACTTGGAAATTCTTTATCAAAAAAACAACTGTTTTCCCTCCCTTTTTACTTCAGTTGCTCATGACCCTGCCAGGAAAACAAATATTTTTAGCATCTCCTCCAGCCCCTGGGATACTATCTAGACAGGGCTAGACCTTTCCTCACTGCTTTCACTCTGGTTTTATGTCTGAAATTGCTTTGTGTCAGCAGTTATGACTCTGGGCGTAGTAGGTATTACATTTTTTCAGTTTGGTGCCAGAGAGAAAATGAATAGCTACTGCAACTGTATTCTGAGCGTAGACTTAAGAGGTATTATCTTTCTAATATAAATTATATAGACACAACAAAATAGATGTGTTCATTCACTTGGCTTACACAAATCCTGGGAACTGTTATCCATATAGCAGGTTATGCTGTGGTCCTAACTTTGTCTTGTTGGTCCTATTTGAAATATTAAAAATCAGTACCTTCTGGGTTTCTAAAATTCTAGTTCATTGATTAGGGAATTGGTTACTTAAAAATAGATCTTTAACATTTTCTGTTGATGCAAACTCAACCTCTACATGTTTATGGCATGTTATAATAACATTAGGACCACATGACTGGCTTTCCTAGTTACTTCTGAACTGAAAAACAGGCATTATTGAAAATAAAGGACAGCTGCAGGATTACATGTGAGTTATAGGAGCAGGCAATCCAGAAATGATAAATGCAAATGGCTCCCAAACACATGAAAAAATACTCATTGGCACTAATAATAAAATATTGCAAATTGAAACAATAATGAGAAGAACATTGTTCAACTGTGAAATTGGTGAAGAAAAGAAAAAGCTAACACTTAACGCTGGAAAGGGGATGACGAGGTCACCACGTTGCAGAGGTGTATGCTGGTTCGACTGGTATAGAAAGCAACTTGATAGCATGCTTTATCATCAGGAATGAAAATTTCTTTTACTCTCCAGTTTTCGTCTCATAGAGGACACACACACACGATTTATATTTTAAATTTGGGGCCAAATACCACTCCTTTGTTTCAAGGCTTGAGCCGTTCTCCAGAGAAACACTGGAATGTAAGGAGACCAGTTCACCTGTCCCCAGACTGCCTGTGCTCAGATGAGGACACTCTATGCTCTAGCATGTTCAGGGAAGGAAGGAGGGAAGGAGGGAGGGAAGGAGGGAGACTATCACCTAGGATTCAAAGTAACTTGGTAGCTAACTGACCTTGAACAAGTAATATAACTTCTTGAAAATGAGAGTATCCTTTTCACAGAATTACAAGGATCAAAGGTGATAATGTACGAGAAGGTCCTTTGTAAGTAACACATCGATACACATCTTTTGAGATTTCGAAATTTTTTTATTTTTTCAGTTTTCCTCTTCAGTGTCCTCTGATGCCCCTCTCCAAGCACTGTAGTATCCTATCCCTTCCTCCAGTGGACACACCTGCTCTACCATCATTTTTCTTCTTACTAAATTATACCACTGTATGGACACTGTATTGTACCCTTCGGGGTAAGGACACCCCACTCCTACCCTGGCCAATGTCATTCCAACAGAGTAACATTATTAAAACTTTCTATTACACTTAAGTTAACTGAGCCAGAAATGCCATAATGATAGAGTCTTCGGGGAGAGACAAGAAAGCATTGGGGCCCCATATTCACGATAGATGTCCACTCCTCAGATAGATGGCACATCCAGCCTTACATAACCGTTCTACCAAAGGGAAGCTTGGTGAGACATCTGACAGAAACTTGCTCCTAAAAGAGTATGTTTAAATTTTTTATCGGACTGCCTTTATAAAAAATTGAAACAGAGTATTCTCCAAGTGGGGCACCAGTTTGCTAAAAAGATTAGAATTTACAATTACCTTTTAAACCATCGTTTTAGAACTCTATGCCTTCTACGCCTAAAATGCCAAGCAAGTGTTTGGCTTTGAAATTAGGGAAAGAAAGAATGAATTCTCCCTCAAGCTGAGAGAGCCTTTCACTCTTACATGCCCTGGTGGTAATTTCCCACTCTTCAAAGCCTTTGTCCTTTAGGCAATGGAGAGAAATGTGCTAGAATGACAATGGGTGCCTCACTTCTGGACTGATTATCAGCACACTGTGTAAAAATGCCTTTTGCTCTCCTTCTCAAGGTGATGAGGCTGGTGAGGTGATGAAAGCAGAATGACATCAGAATCACCAAGCCGGGAGCCCAAGCATTTCCCCCTGCTGCACTGCAGATTCTTTCTGACCCAAGTCCCCTGTCCTCAGTGACATTTACCTACAGAAGGTGCGCTTTCCGTTTAAAATGGATGCAGTAATCGAAAAGAACAGATGAGGAGCTCCCTTGATGTTAGAAATCAAATATTACGATTCTGTGAGGCTCAGATACTGAATTGTTTCAGTCCTGGGTGTTTTAGAAAGAAGGGGGGGCGGAATCTGTATTTTGGATAGTGGGAGCCTGCTGTGAATACAGATGGAAATTTTATGGCTTGTTTAATGCTTGTCTATTTTAATAAAAAGAATAAATTTCAACAGCAGCACAATTTCTTTCGTTCTATACTCCATGTGTTGCAATACTGAAATAAAAGTAGCCCTCTATCCTGGAATCTTTCATCTCTCTGCAGTGCTCAGTTTATTCCAACCCTGCCTCTGAAATGTATTTATGAAGAAGAGCACATTAGCTAAAAGGAGGGACAGAAAAATCTCTAGGGGTAATATGGAATGCTCAACACACACATTCTCTCTCTCTCTCTCTGTCTCTGTCTCCGTCCATCTGTCTGTCTCTAAGGGAGAGAACAGAAGTACTCTTTGTCTGGTTGCAATGAGAACCAAATGATAGAGTCTCACCTTGGAGGCAATGGTATATAGTCATGGAGGAGAAATGGATGTGAAATCTATCTGGCTTGTTTTATCACCCTACAGAGGCTGAGAGGACACCAAAGCAAAGCCTGTTTCTATACATTTAGGGAATTATGCCAAACTTTTCAGCTTCATCCATGGCATTTATTGTTCATTCTTGCTAAATTTCCATTAATGGGTTATTTATTCGACCTTACAGAAGGGTGAACATACTCTGCAAAGTGAAGGTATAATCACAAAGCACTGCTGGTAATTTCTACCAGAAGTGGAAATTGACATAGAGACAAATTAAAATACAACAAGAAATCAAATTGCTTGAAATCTTTTTGACAGGCTGGAAAGGGACCTGCTCCTCCTTCAGTAACAATTTGACACTTAAGATACACTCATGTGTTTTAGAAGCACTACACTGAAATTCTGCATGGCCGAGTTTTAGATCCCCATTCCTGGCCTATGCATGTCCTTCTGAATTACCACACCTCCCCACCCCTTAGTGGGGTAAAGCTCTTTAAAAGGAAAACATACTATATGCTGGCTAATTGAACGTAATAATAAATAAATAAATAAATAAATAAATAAATAAATAAATAAATAAAAAGAAAACATAGTTTTAAAGATCCTTCTTGGACAGAGAAGCCTCTCAGAATTAACTTTAAGGTTCAACAACAGTGCTGGGAATCCTAACCCTGGCTGCTTCCAGCGGAGGAGGGACACTAACTGGCAAATGGTAGGAAGGAGCTCCCAGGGGCGATGAAATGCAATCCATCTCGTTGGGGGAATCAGATAAACAACTGTGCATTTGTCAAAACTGATTAAATATATACTCAGGATCATTGCATTTGACTCATATAAATTATAACTACGTTTAAAAAACTCTTCCTGGAAACATTAAACAACAGTAAGATTCTTCTAAGCACAAAGTTTCAGAATTTTCTGGACATATAATTGTAAGGCCGATAAAGAGAACGCCTTTTGCTGAACGTTTACGTAAAAGCTGAGGTACTCCTGGGGCCACACATCTCCGCTTCAGTGCCACGCTTTCCTGAGACATAACCATGAAGATTTTATTGTTATGAGATGAAAGCAAATATTGCTGAGAATGCAATTAAAAGCTCTACATTAAATTGCAAGTGCAAGCTAAAAGTCTAGGCTAGGCATTCCTGCCACATTCCCCATGATGACACAAGGGACCTAGGGACTTCCCAACCACATCTGAAGCAAATGTCCCAGCTGTGGTCCACGGCACAGAACCGTGAGTGTCGGAAGGCCTCTCTTGAAAGAATATGTGTGCGCCTTGTTTTATGATAATTGGATAGTGGACCTCAAAAGACAGATACATCAAGACCCAATTACTCTAATATAAAAGGATCCCCTTCCATTGTCTAGTGCCACCATGTATTTTGCATCACTCTATCCAGGCAACTTCCTGTTTAACATAACCGCCCATTGCACTGAGCAGTAGATATAGGTTTTATCTTTAACAAACCAAAAGCTGTTTTCTCTTGTCTGCTTTGACTCTCCACTAAGCTCAAGTCTTTCATGAGATCTGATGTCTCTTTATTTGTGCTAGAATTAATAGCTGCAAATACTGATATATAGTTGTCAGGCTAATAAAATTAAAAATACAGAAAGATATACAAACACACATGAACACAAACATACAAAAAGAATTAGAAAAAAAAAATCATCTCACGAATTTTGGGGTGATGACATTCCTTACTGGTTATTTGGGCTTTAATATTAAAGCAAAATTTTTAATCAAAATACTATGTATGCTTCCCCAAAAGGGTTTTACAAAAGGTC
>NW_028014902.1:0-757 GCF_054177405.1 Leptonychotes weddellii
CCCCCAGGTACCCTCCTTCACTTCAGGCTCCATTTCCAGTATCAGGGAAGGAGATGGAGCCTGTGTGACAGACACCTGGTGATGACACAGTCTTCACGTGACTCTCATTGCTGCCTGCAGATGTGGAGTTCTTGCTGACAATCTGATTCCTGGATACATCACTAGGGGTTTAATAATAAATAACCAATTAGATGTTTGTGTTCAGAAAAAGAAATCATGTGGTTGGGATATTGGGAGGAACAATGCCAGTTAATATTTTCTTGGCAGTGTTTAAGAATTGGTCCTCTTTAAGCCTGTATAGATAATAAAAAAGAGCGAGGGCAGAAAAGGCGGAGAGCTTGCCTTCTATTTACTTAGACTAGTTTGCACATGGTTACCCATGGGAAAAACTGTAATGTCACATAATCTATTTTTATGATTACTGATGAAAGATTATTACAGACAATAGTAAGCTATTTATTAGTATTAAGGACAAAACAAATACTGTTATAATAAATTGACTTCTACCGTAGAGAACTCCCCATAACAGTTTGAATCTGTAAGTTCTCAACTTAGCCCCATCCAGTGGGGCTAAGATGGGTGTGTGGGAGGGGGGAACTCTCATACACTGAGTGGGTATAAATTGACTTAGCTTTTTTGTAGGGTATTTGAAAATACCTACAGGGGTACCTGGGTGGCTCAGTCCAGTTAAACTTTCGACTCTTGATTTTGGTTCTGGTCGTGATATCATGGGTTGTGGGATCGAGCCCTGTGTAGG
>NW_028014903.1:0-757 GCF_054177405.1 Leptonychotes weddellii
TGGATCTCATTGATAGCATTTTTAAGTTCTGCCAATTCACTTTTTATTTCTGCCCTTAGAGACTCTATGTTGCCATTAATTGATTTCTCCATTCTAGCCATTGTCTTCACAATTGCTAGCCTGAATTCCATCTCCGACATCTTGGTTATATCTGCATCCATTTGTAAATCTGCAGCATAAGTCATAATCTCTGAGTCTTTTCTGTTTTAGGGGCTCCTCCTCCTAGTCATTCTGTTGATGGGTGTTTGAGGGAATGTATAGAGTCCAAATTATTGACCAGAACCCAAGCAAGATGCACCTGTTTTCTTGGGACCTTAGGGTTGCTGGCCTCTTGTTTTCCCAGCCTGTCTTCTGGGGGAGGGGCCTGCTGCGCTGTTACTCAGGCAACCCTGTTTGGGCGGAGTTGCCCTGCTCCCCTGTGGTGGGGGATGGGCTCGGTGGGAATCAGTTTTGGGGGCTTTTGTTCTCTGGGGGCTTTCCCTGGCGGCTTTCCGCCTCTCTTCCGCGAGTCAGAGCAGAAGAGACCGTTCCCAACCCTCTGCCTCAGAGCAGAGAGACCTCAGTCTGTTCTTCAGTGAGCTCTCCAGGCCACACTGTCTCCATTTCTGTCTGTGCTGCTATAAATTGCAGCATCCTGGGTTGTGCGCCCCTCCTCAGCGCCCCCAGTCCTGCCTCCAGGTTGGGGCACGTCTCTGCCCTTTGTGCTTCTAAAACCGCCAGCCGCTCCCAGTTCACATGCGCGCGACCCAGCTGCTCC
>NW_028014904.1:0-757 GCF_054177405.1 Leptonychotes weddellii
AGAGGAAGGGGGAGGGGAAGAAGGGGAAAAGAGGAAGAAGAAGAAGACGAAGAAGGAGAAAAAGAAGGAGAGGAAGGGGGAGGGGAAGAAGAGGAAGAAGAAGAAGAAAGAAGAAGAAGAAGAAGCAGGAGAAGAAGAAGAAGGAGGAGGAGGAGGAGGAAGGGGAGGAGAAGGAGAAGGAGGAGAAGGAGGAGGAGAACAAGAAGGAGAGGAAGGAGAGGAAGAGGAAGAAGAGGAAGAAGAAGGGGAGGAAGAAGAAGGAGGAAGAGGAGGAGGAAGAAGAGGGGAGGGAAGGAGGGGAAGGGAGGAAGAAAAGAAGAAGAGGAAGAAGGAGGAGGAGGAGGAAGAGAGGGGGAAGGGAAGGAGAAAAGGACCTTGACCTAAACCTCACATCTTATGGAAAACTTAACTCAAGATTCATATCATAGACTTAAATATAAAATATAAGACTATAAGTTTTAGAAAAATCCTAGGAGAAAAATCTTTGGATCTAGGGCTAGACATAGAGTTCTTAGATTAGTTCTTAGGCTTGACACCAAAAGCATGATCTTTTAAAGAAAAGATTGATAAATACACGTAACATAAAAATTACCAATTAAACTTTTTAAATGTACAGTTCAGTAGCATTAAGTACATGAACTCTTTTCATCATCCCAACCTGAAACTGTCCCCATTAAACTACTAACCCCTCCCCCCACCCTCCCCCCAGCCCCTGGCAACCACCATTGTACTTTCTGTTTCTATGATTTTGACTACA
>NW_028014905.1:0-757 GCF_054177405.1 Leptonychotes weddellii
AAAAAAAAAAAAGAAGAAGAAGAAGGTAGCGGGAGGGGAAGAATGAAGCGGGGGAAATCGGAGGGGTAGACGAACCATGAGAGACGATGGACTCTGAAAAACACACTGAGGGTTCTAGAGGGGAGGGGGTTGGGAGGTTGGGTTAGCCTGGTGATGGGTATTAAAGAGGGCACGTTCTGCATGGAGCACTGGGTGTTATGCACAAACAATGAATCATGGAACACTACATCTAAAACTAATGATGTAATGTATGGGGATTAACATAACAATAAAAAATTTTAAAAAATTTCATGATAAATTTAAAAAAAACAAAAAAAACCTCCCTGCCCGAGCCCCTTCCTCATATAACTTGAGATGCAAATGGCACTGCTTATGTTGGGAATGGCTAATGGATTCCACAAGGTCCAAGCTCTTGTAATTATTGACCAATCACCAAAATACCATGGTTTAGAAAACACATCGTAAACTTTCCTGTGAAGTCTCCAAGATTTTTATTAACATGCGTGACATTAATGGTCATGCTTATTCTGCCATAATAGAGGGCGTGTCCCATTTCTCTGAAATAATAAGGCATTTGGGGGAACTATCAAATTTCACTTTTGGCTGAACCTGGTCTATAAGCTCTTCCAAATGTAATGCATTTTGTGTTCCTCCTTGGGGTAGGAAAGATTATTTTCTGAGTTTTAATTGAAAAAAAAAAAACCACCCAAATATTGTATTCTGCTGTTAAAAAAAGAAAAGCGACCCACAAACGTGG
>NW_028014906.1:0-757 GCF_054177405.1 Leptonychotes weddellii
AAAAAAAGTATAGGGGAATAGGGGGAGAGATAATATGAACCTTTTTACAAAAGTAAAAGTCTTAAATTAAAACAAATATTCTCTGCTAATATAGTTGTTGATATTGGCGAGCATGTGAACAAAGGTTTATCATGAATATCAGGGTTTCTTCATATCCTTGAAATCACACCACCTGTTTATTTATTTATTCCACCAACATTTATGGCTAATCTGTCTGACATCAGGAAACGTTGCAGCCTATAGAAATAAAACAAGTATTGCATATAACTGGGCTATACTGCTGATATATTTCCATAAAATACCAATACAACAACTAGGTTAGAATAATCATGTAGCGTACATATTTACTTTGGAAACTGCTTTCATATACATTGTCTCATTTTTGCTGACAATGTGGTATGGACTCCCTTTACAGGTGAGGAAACTGAGAGGTTTGATAACTTGCTCAGAGGTGGTAACTGGCTGAGCTGGGACTTCCACTGTGATTAAAATCCAGTTTGTCATGATCTTTCCACTGTTCTGTATCATGAGGCCTCCTGGCACTTGCTGAGCACTCAAGACTCATTCTATCTAGAAGTATAGACCTGATTCCATGAAAAGTGCTGTCACCTCACAGCCAACGATGGGGATGTCCTGGTCCCAGTGAGGAAGTGTGACCTATGTCTAGTCTGGTGCCAATGTGGAGTTTTCTAGTGTGGGGATCCTTTGGTCCCCTGGCGATGGTGGTGTGCATCAGCCCCGAGGAGCACTGTGGCAC
>NW_028014907.1:0-757 GCF_054177405.1 Leptonychotes weddellii
ACAGGAGTGACTGCTAATGGGCATGGGGTTTCCTTTTGGGGCGATGAGAATGTTCTGGAATTAGATAGCACTGATGTCCTTGCACAACTTGGTGAATATTCTAAAACCTCCTGAATTGTACACTTTATAAAAGGGTGGATTTTATAGTATGTAAATTATATCCATTTAAAGAAAGAAGTACTCTTTCTTCTTTGATCCTTGTGTTTGTCAGTGCACTTCATTTTTCTGAATTGTCAAGGTCCCTGTTCATGAGTTCCCCAAAGGAGCTGTTGTTGGAGCAGGCACTCTAGCAATAACTTCAGTTACCCTGACCTCTTAGCTCCCTTCTGCAGAGAATGGCCTTCCTCTCAGCAGAGCTGAGCTCTAAGACACAGAGATGTGTTGTGCCTATTGGAGGAGAAGTGGCTGGCACTGTCTCAAATGAAGGACCCAGGCCACTTTTTCCTACCATCCCA
The DNA here is from genome assembly GCF_054177405.1 of Leptonychotes weddellii. Classification (NCBI taxonomy): domain Eukaryota; kingdom Metazoa; phylum Chordata; class Mammalia; order Carnivora; family Phocidae; genus Leptonychotes; species Leptonychotes weddellii. The sequence continues at coordinate 456 of NW_028014907.1, forward strand.
ACCCTGAGGTTCCTTTGCTAACCAAATGATGAATGACATTTTTCATGCAGGCCCCAAGGGGGAGACACAAAGCTTGCTCATAGTCCATTGCAACTCTGAGCATTTAGGGGCAGGATAATGATGGCAACCTCAAAATGAGGACATTGCCAAATTGAAACCTCAGATAACTTGGGTAAAATGTAAGAGGCTGCACGCTGTAGGGGAAAGAGTCCAGGCTTTGGAACCATAAAGACTTAGGTTCAAGTTCTAGCTCTTCCAAGTGACTTCACTTCTTTCTAAGCCTTAGTTTCTTCATTGAGAAT
>NW_028014908.1:0-757 GCF_054177405.1 Leptonychotes weddellii
GGAAAACCAAGCTAGCATTTATTGACCTGCTACTATATGCCAGGCACAGGGCTGGGCACTCCACAAGCATCATCCTGTTCCATCTCAGCACAGCTCAGGGGCAGGATTATTAGCCCCATTTTACGAGTGAGGACACTGAGGCTGAGAGAGGTGAAGGAACTTGCCTGGGTTATGGAGCCAGCTAGTGACAGTGGGAACGGCGGCCTCCCGTCGGCCTCCCGTCTCTTTCCCGCACTCTATCCCCTTTCCAAACTGGGCATTGGGAACGGAGAACACTTCCCAGAGGAAGTGACGGAGGAGGAGGAGACTGGGAGGGAGGCTGGCTCTGTGTTTAGTGTCAGGATGTGAAGGAGTGAGGCGGGGTCACAGCTAACCTGCCAAACCCCCACGATGGCGTTGGCAATGAGGATCAAGAGGATGACAAAGGGTTCCACAAAGGCAGTGATGGTCTCTTCGCCTTCCTCAAACCAGGCCAGCACCTGGGGAGCAGGAGAGGGAGACTAACGGTAATAAAGCCCCTCCAACACATAAAGAAGGGTAACGAGAGCACAAACGTGCGGAGCAAACGGGGCTGGGCATTGCAGGGATACGGCAGCCCCTCATCGGATTGAGGTTCCACACACTCCAAAGTGCAGACTCACACGAGCGCTGCCGCCGCTCTCATGCAGTGGGAACCGGCATGTGTAGACATGCACAACCCGGGGTTTAACTGGGCATGCTTTCGGGTTTCCCTGGCCAGGTTGTTGGACTGCAAACA
>NW_028014909.1:0-757 GCF_054177405.1 Leptonychotes weddellii
CCTCTATCTTAAACATTGCCATGAAAGGCCAGTGGGTTGAAGGGTCGGTCACTGAACTTTGGAGGCATTTCTTGGCGTGTTGGCCCTGCAGGTTGGAGGCGTGTGGACTGACTTCCGGCTGCTGTGAGGCCCTCGCCTCGGCTCTCCTCTGCAGCAAGCGCCTGACCAGCCTGAATCTGATGCAGAACAATTTCAGCCCGGTAGGAATGATGAAGCTGTGTCCCGCCTTTGCACAACCCACATCTAACCTACAGATAATCGGGTGAGTCCCTGGCGATTGTCTTCCGAGATACAAACCTCCTTCTGCTACAAAGCATGCTGGTTGGTGGAGAAACGCTTTATCCCAGAAGCTGAGATGTGGCTCAACAACCAGATCCTTGATTCAGCCACTAAGTGCCCACTGTGTTCCGGGCACCGTACTGAGGATAGGGATAGAGACAGAGGTAAGGTGCCTGATATCATGGGGCTTACTTCTGGATGGGTTTAGGAAGAATGTAGAGACAACATACAAATCAGATGTTTATCCTTAAAAAGCTAAAAGTGGAATTTCTATATGATCCAACAATTCTGAGTACATACCCAAAAGAACTGAAACCAGGATCTAGAAGAATTACTTGTACATCCATGTTTACAACAGCATTATTCACAGTAGTCAAAAGGCAGAAGCAGCGGAGAGGGGCGGAGCAAGATGGCGGAGGAGTAGGAGACCTGGATTTCGTCTCCTCTCAGGAATTCAGCTGGATAGGGATCAAACCAT
>NW_028014910.1:0-757 GCF_054177405.1 Leptonychotes weddellii
AGAGAGAGAGAGAGAGAGAGAACACGCCCCCCCAACACTTTTTCTTAACTCACAGGACAGAATGAAAATGCCTGTGAATAAACTTACTGTTTTACTAATGATAAAAAATAATTTCTTGAGGAAAAAAACCTCTATTTTATTTTAATTTCTGCTAATTATTTGGATTTCATCATTGGACCTCATTTCTATATTAAACTTGAAGCCAAAGAGTCATCAATAGTTCTGACAGCTTTTTCTTAAGTTTCATTATTGTTTTGAAGGACATTTTTATGTATGTTATCAGAATATGAGAGAAACTACTGATGTATTGTTATGAAGTATTCGATCTAAAAATACATTATTTAAACTATATTAAATCTTTGCAAAAGAATTTTTAAATGATATTTGCTTTAGTAAAGATTGATTTTAACAAAAGCATTATATGTTGAAAGTTGAAAGATGCTTCTAGTTTCTTTTCTAAAAGAGAAATTGAATAGCAAGTTTTCTTGAAAAGAAACATTGGCAAAATTGAATTAACTGTGAAAATGACAAGCCTCCTGAAATAATATTATGGAAACTCACTAAGTAAGAGACAAGAAAACACAGAGTGGTCATTATACATGTACAAATTATGATATAGAATTGTGTTCAGTTTCCGAATTCAAATTATGTTCAATTTCCTGTTCCTTATTTGTTCCCACTTCTGGATAGAAACAATAGAGTACATCACAAATATAAGCTAAATTTATTTTGCCAGTGATGCTTGGCAAACAATTGC
>NW_028014911.1:0-757 GCF_054177405.1 Leptonychotes weddellii
GGTTTGATCCCTATCCAGCTGAATTCCTGAGAGGAGACGAAATCCAGGTCTCCTACTCCTCCGCCATCTTGCTCCGCCCCCCCAAAATTTTTTAATAGAACCATAAAACATCCACCCAGATGTCAGGCATGTTTATTTCTGAATCCCCCTCTGAGTTTTCACATTTGAACATAATGTCCTGACAGAAGCACATGCAGACCTGTTACTCCAACTTGGACCCTTCAAAGCACACACCCATGACCTGTGATGACTTCATAGAGTTGCTGCCCTGAAGGCCTCTGGACAGAAACCATCACCAGGGCTCTCTCTGAGCAAGGCAGGTAGAGTGACTTGAGTGCAGAGACAGAAACCATATGGGGTGGAATATAAATGAGGGAGAGAGGAAACCATATGCTGGAGATTTCCATGAGCAGAGAGGCCAGGGGTCTGAGCAAAAGTCCACAGCCTCTCTAGACCATGCTCCCAGCTCCACAACAGCAGTGATGCATCTGCCCTGCACCGGACATCTAGATCGTGAGCTCCAGGGAGAGGGATCGATACCAATCTGCTCTGAACCCATCACAGATATGGCATGAGCTCCCATCAAACATTTGCTAAATGAACCCCTGGTTTTTCTAAGGCCTTTATTTATAGTTAACCTCTTGAAGTTGGTGATGGGAGAAGAAAACCATTTATTGAGCACCAACTATCTACTAGGCTCTATATTTGATACTTTACATATGTTACTTCATTTAACCTTTACTAAAATCCTACTGAG
>NW_028014912.1:0-11486 GCF_054177405.1 Leptonychotes weddellii
ATAGCACATACCCTCCCCAATGTCTATCACCCAGCCACCCCATCCCTCCCACCCCCCCACCACTCCAGCAACCCTCATTTGTTTCCTGAGATTAAGAATTCCTCATATCAGTGAGGTCATATGATACATGTCTTTCTCTGATTATTTCTTAATAAAAGAAAGAAAATCATCTCCCCCACTGTCTATAATTGAAAATACTTTAACTTCATGCAACTGAAATTTCTACAACGATTCACCCTCCTGGTTTCCCCTCATTCATTACAAAATGTGAATGGTTTAACTGGACAGTGCCAAACCCTCAGACTGGAGAAGGTTTTGCTCTGACCTGGTCAATTGTTTGCTTCTATCTCTAGGTGGTTATCCTTCTGAATCGATCTCTGTCTTTCAGAAATTATCAAACTAAAACAAAAGCAAAACTGTCTGCAGATTGTTTGTAAGGTATTTTTTTTTTCATACCAGGAGAACGCTAGCAAAAAGAAAAATCACACACACACACGCACGCACGCACGCGCACACACAGAGAAATTGTTTAAATTGTAGTGATGAAAATATTGAGATTCATCTACATTTCAAAATGCCAATAGAATTGTAAAACACAGAATTAAGTTAGTTAGCAACACCAATTCTGTAGTATAGAATGACGTGGTTTTCACCATTAATTTTTTCTTTATTTTTATGAATAGGAAGTTGACTCTACTAGCAATAATGACAGTTAATGACAACCCAGTGAGTCACTGCTTCCTGTGCCTTGAGGCGTAGGTTCACGTATAAATGATAATTAATGCCATTAAACATTCCACCACTATACTTACTTAACAGCTTTTGGCATTCAAACTCTTCAATGCGTCTACTGTATCTTACCAAATAATTAAATACCGTGAAGGTACACAGGGTTAATCTGCAAAGGTAACTGACTGGGATTGCTCTGGGATGGGTCTTGAGAACTGCATCGGTCTGTAATTTTTAGGTTCACCAGTCACCTTTAAACGTGGGCATTATGTTTTTATCTAGCTGCATAATAAGCTGCCTACAAATTCAATACACAGTAAGCTGGGCCCCTATTTTCGTTGACAACAACACTCAGTCCTTGGGTTGCTAACGGTGGCTCGGCCTGATGTTGCTGTGGCAAGTCAGACTTCTAGATGTGATTCAAATGCATTTTTATAAACTGTACATTCAGTGATTTATATCATGATCATGGGTCTTCTCTCAATATTTCAGGAAGGTGTTTGGAAGAAGAATCGAGTAATATTGGATACCAACCTGAGAAGTTATTTAATATCGGTAAACATGTAAAAGGATCTGATTTCCAGATAATAAAGGATTATTTTATTGTATGTACAGATGTTTAAATTAACACACACATTCCATCCTTATCTTTCTTAAATTCAGCAGAATAACTGTAAGTCTTCACAAGGCATGTTATCAATGTAAAAGCAATAAAAAAGTCACCCTCTTGTGAATTACTATTTACAGTATTTCACAAGAATGGCGTTCACACCCTCCAAATGAACAAGGTTGTCTCTTTAAATTGAAGGACACTGCCTGCACTCTTCATCAGTTAGCATTAGCAATGGGGGAGGAGAAGGGAGAAAATAACAAACCATTTTTCTATCATTTGAACTCTCTTTGACCCTATTCAAGTATGCACTTAAGACAATTCAAATAAATAACATATATACACATATAAAGAGCAGATATATAGATTGCAAAAGAGTGAATCCTGATAAAGTAGAGAGGTTGATACCTAGAAATTCACCATCTTGAAGCCTGTTTCTTGGCATTATCTTTGATAGCACAAGAGGAATTCCCATATATAGAAGATAATAACATTTCATGAGTTTAATCAATAATTATGTGAATCGGGGTATAAACTCCCTGTGAATCAACTATAGCTAAAAGAGCTGAGTTCAGAAAAGGAAAGAGCCACCTTGTCCCCATATTGACTGAAAAATTTTTCATAGTTCTACTGGGGGAGTGTCAAAGAGGCTGGCAAATATAAAATGCAGTGAGAAGTATATGATGAAATATATCATTTAAGTGATATTTAGCTTAAAAAGTTCAAAATATTCTAGTCAAACTTATTTCTATTCCAAAAGTTAAATATAACATTTTTTGAAAAAAATGTTACATCCCATAAATTGCACTTGTACATATCTGTGTTTGCAAGAATTATTTCTTCATTTTTACCAAAATATTTCCTCAAAATAGACACTAATTGGTGTCTGTTTAGCAATTTCCAACATTCCTTCTCTACTTCAGCAGCACTATGTGCTATAGGTTTCAACATACACTTAATGATACTTACTACTGGGTCTACTGCATTTTTTAACACAAAATACTAATAAAAGTAGTAATCTAAACTTGGCAGGTAAAGGCACGAGGAATCATGCATGATGCTCCTAAAGATTTTTAGGATGCTTTCTAAAATCACTCCCTCCCTCTTCCCCAAAAAGAGATAAAGAAGGAGAAAAAGGTAAAAATGGAAATTTGAAACATGACAGAACTGCCATGTATATTTCTTAATGTTTAGAGAGCTTTAATTATACAGTTTCTAGAAGCAAAAACAAAACCCTACCAAAATTAACAGAGGAAGATAGAGATAAATGAGTCACCAAATAAACCTTTCTTTCAGCCAGAAACCATGTGGATGTGGAGGTTTCTTCAGAGCAAAACATGTGCCTTGAGTTCCCCAGAATCTCTCCCATGGCAGGGAGGAGGAATTCAGTGGTTCTGAATATTCATCCCACCCAGGCCTTCCTGTTACCTTGTGGAACAGTGACAATACCAACTCTAGAAACCCAGGGTCAAGAGGGAACCTCTCTGTTATGATTCCCAGTGACCCACAGAGCAGGATTTCACCACAATCTTGTGACATGTGACTGGGTTTGGGGAGTTCCAGTGTCAGTTCCAAAAAACCCTAAGGAGGGTTCCCTTTGTGAAACAAATTAATTGCACAACCAAATATTGCCACATTCTTGAGGCCTATTGACATAATGGAAACTTCAACCCCCACTTTGGTTTGTATTTTTCCAAAAGAGTAAAAAGCGACCCAGGTAGAGCCCCATATAATTCAAGTAAAGGAAGATAAAAAAGACAGATTTTTTTTCACTATCCATAGTGGGAAATTACAGATTTTAGATTTGAAGTCCAACAGAGAATAATTCAACTTTGTGCTATTCACTCTTGAGTGGTACGTGAGAGAGAATGAATGGAAATCAGTTTGTCTGCTACTTCTGAGTCTTCTAAGCCGTAATACTTTCATCAATATTTACAGTGCCTCAGCCCTGTTTACAGATGTGTAATCATATTGGGCTCAACCAAGTTGCAGAGCTCCCTACGATCTTCATGTGGACATCTCAATTAAAAATTACAAATCATTATTCTCACCATTTTCACTGCTTTTTAAAACTAGTTTATTTATTATAATTTCTTCTGATTCCTAGCATCAAAATGAGAAAAACTTACCTGTATTTATTCCATAGGCTATCTAATCCTAGTTTTATTGGGAAAGAGATTTCAGGAGCTCTTCCTCTTACCCATATCCATAGCAGGATAAAATATAATTTCTAATGGTAAATATTAAAGTCAAAAAAATATGAGCAATCATGGAAACTGTGAGTTTTCCCAACACATATGAGTCACTTATATCCCCAGAAGTAATGAAGCCTCCCGAAAAAAAAAAGATTCAAAAAGAGATGATGATTTGATGGTTTTTCCTGTGTTTAAGTCAGATTGAGTATGACTAAATAATTTCTCAATTGCTAGACTAAAACAAGCCAAAGCAAATAGCTTTTAAAACTTTAAAGTATATTGTGTAGTGGTGACTGTTCAAGGTCTAACTAAAGTCAACACTGGAGAGATAATACACAGATGAGTTGGATGCAAAGGGCTATTCTTAATGCATTGATTATAGAAACAAACAAAAAGCCCTCTGCAACATTGTTGCAACCAGAAAAGTAAATTTAAAATAAGATATTCTCATTTGTATATTAACAAATCTGATATGGCTCACATTTAATAATAAAACGGAAGACATATATACTTAAGTAGTTAAAGCCCAAATGGCTGCAAAAATGGTAAAATATTTCTCCAGGTATAATGATTGTAGAATAATCTCAGCATTTTCAAATCAATAAAAATTTTAGCCCAATCCCACAATATATACATATTAATTTCCCCTACTCATTTGAAATCTTTCATATTTTTTTCTAATGGCATAAAAACAAGGAAGATAATATATTAAATGTAGTAAATTAAAAATATCACCAAGGAAAAGCCATTCATTTAGTCAAAAAAGTTTTATCAATTGCCTATTGTGTCTAATCAGAAGTGGCTCAGTCCTGTAGGAAGCTAAACTACACAGATACAATAGAAGCGAACACTTGTTTTCTAAACTTGCTGATATTAATCTTATTATGGAAACTAGGTATGCATCTCAAATTTTTTTTTTTTAAAGATTTCATTTATTTATTTGAGACAGAGAGAATGAGAGAGACAGAGAGCACATGAGAGGGGGGAGGGTCAGAGGGAGAAGCAGGCTCCCTGCTGAACAGGGAGCCCGATGCGGGACTCGATCCCAGGACTCCAGGATCATGACCTGAGCCGAAGGCAGTCGTTTAACCAACTGAGCCACCCAGGCGCCCCTCAAATTTTTTTTAATTAAAAAAATAATTCATGCCAATGTGATCAGACGGGCTAATCTATTGCTTTGCCTTAGTTCAATTATGTTAGCATTATTTTCCCAGGAAGATGGGACATGATTTCTGTATCATATATGTATAAAATCTAGCTCTGTGATGAATATATGGTGTATGCTTAATACATAATGATGGATATACTCTGAAATAAATTCAAAAGACCAGCCTGTAGGAAAAAATTCATTCTAGATATTATTTCTTCAGCAGTTAGACAAGTGAACAGAAATTAGAGTTGAAAATACCCATGGTCCTAATTTCCTCACTGCGTGACCTTAGACAAATTGCTTAACATCCCTCAGTCTCCACTTTCTAAATTATAAAACGTTTTGTGATAAAATTTCATTAAGTAAAAAGATTACAGGTTTACCACACATAAATTCCTACCAAATACTTGCACGTGGCAGAAAGGAAGTAATTGTAGCAATACTTTTGTTATGTTACTTGTTGTTATATTGTTGTTATATTGACACTATGTACCCTGATTGTTCATAATCTACATGAATTTCCTCTGATAATTGAAAAACATAATTGTTTTCAACGTTTTTCTACAGATATTAAATATTTGCCTGACCTATATTTTTGCAATGCTTATTAAAATTACTTTAACTGTTTGGAATACCTTGTGATGGGGGAAGGGAAACTTTATAAAGAACCCCAAGCATTTAATACGTTAAGTAGAATTCTAAATTAAAGCGTATTTCCTCCTTGTCCATAATCAAAACATACTAATAGTTCTTAAACTAGAAAATCTGGACATCTAGGAAAACTTATTTATCTACAAAAGGACCAGAGACACCTGAGCTGAAGGATCCCAAAGATCAGTTTTGATGGTGCTGGGGAAATAGTAGAGGGACTTCCCCTATCTCTGAATGCTATAAAAGAGTTTTGCATATGATAGGACTCACTGAATACTTGTTAATCAAGTGAAACCTATCTTAGGTATGTGTACACTTTCAGTCCCTCCATCCTAAACATTAAAAACATTTCTCAAGATGAAAATACTGAAATTTCAAGCTCTAGAATACCGCTTACTAGTGATATCATGTGCAAGAAAAGTGACAAATTCTTGGATTCAGAAGGCAGAGAGAGGAATCAGTTTGGAGCTTAAGAAATACTGTCAGTTATAAGAAGAATTTAATGAGGACATTAAAGTATTTGGAGTTCCTTTGATTAAAGACTGCATATATATAGTACCATAACTACATATGTTAAAGTCCTTAAATCATTCATGTGATCTATTTGTCAAAATTGAGCTCCTCTTGTGAATTATAACTGCAAGAAAAAACACAAAACAAGAAACTTCCCAAACTGTTCCCATGACAGGAGCCTAGTGGTGAATAAAATATTGAAAGGGATATTTATAAAACTATAAAAATTAAAACACAGGTGAAACAAAAAAATGCTGCCAATGCTCAGGAAACATCCAGATACCTCACTGAAAGTTAGAAAAGACCATTAGATAACAGTTTCTGTACCTGGCTATAAAGAAATAATAAGTAACTTCTAAAAAAAAATATATATCACCTCTATATCTCAGAATGAATGTTCATTCTTATGATATATGACAAACCAATAAATTGGGATAAGACTTACTTTATTTAATATATTGGTTAATAATAAGTTATAACTTTGTTTTAAACTGCATTTAAAAATGAAGATTAAGCACACATTAAATAACATAGGTCCTCTTGTAAAAGCCCCAAATCAATCATTAAAGTTGTTTGTTTGCTTAACATCTACCATGCACAAGACACAGTGCTGAGTACTTTAACTGTATCCTAAAGTGATTAACTAACACTGCATTTAACCATTTTTAAATGTCTTCAAATATCATGAAAAAAATTAATGTATAACTGGATAAACATAGTATTTTTATTAAAAATATAAGAACTAAGGACACACACAAGGTACATAAAGAATACAAGTTTTAGGAAGCCTTGGTATTATTGTTGGTTCTAATGATTATGCATTAACCTTAGCATAATAATATCAGTGTGTACCTTTATAGTATTATGTATGCAAGGTAGTAATAAAGCAGTTAAAGTTGATAAAACAGATTTTCCAATATTTATCCTAATCTGGAATCTGTCTTGAATATTGCCCAATATTCTTAGCAGAATCTAGAGGTTCAAAAATAGATCAAGTGTGCTATGCTAACAAAATTTGGAAATGTTTCTTCTTGATCAAGCTATTGATCTCTTCTGAAGTGGGACTGACTGGACTCTCTTAAAGTTTCTATAAATAATGTAATTACAATGTTCTCCATATTCATAAAAATGTTTCACCCTTTTAAAAAAAAGTATACTTACTATGCTATTTGCTTCAATGATAGCCAGCAGCAATGAATTCTATAGTTTAGTTGTACGTTGCATAAAAAATTACTTCCTTCTAACAGTTTTTTATCATGATATTTGATTTCATTGTGTGTCTCCTCATGAATAAAGGCAAAGAAACCCACCAATAGATATGTATTTTTCATTACCATCTTTGATCCATGAAGAGAATATTTTTTTATTTGAGCTTCATCTTTTACTCATGGTTACAATACAGTGTTTGCCGTTTGAAATTCATTATTTTTTAAAGATTTCATTTTCCGTTTTCATGAAGCACACAGAACCTTCAGCAAACCTGTTTCTTAAATAATGCATTATCTAATATTTATCATAGTTTAATTGTCATATCCCAAATATGAATATTATTAGAGGAGAGATGGAATAGATAACACAATCTTGAGGCATATAAAAATAATTGATACTCCTCCCCACAGAGCCTGAGATGGCCTTAGGCTCACACTGTTGCAAACTACCTAAAGAAGAGATGAATTGTTTCCACAGCCTTTCTGGTTCATAAATTTCCTGTAGAAAGGAAGCAATTGTTTTTGTTTAAAGGAAACATCCTGGGTTAGATTAAGCAAAAGTCCCATTTTCTGTCAACAGAAGACAAAGCAGAGAGGTAAAAAGGTCAATAAATATTGGAAAGCAAAAATCTAGCCAGTATTTATCAGGTACCTGTTTGTGCAACTATTAAGGGCATCAGGAAACAAAATCTCTGAATGTCTGAGTTAATTTCTCATTTTGTTCAAGTATTTTGTATTCTGCGTAGGCATCATATGCGAACAGATTACTAAACATATAATCATACAAAAGCCTGCCTTTTAAAATAAAGTTCAGAGTCTATAAAAGGCATATTTCTAATTCAAATTAAAGTATGACAGCATTGGAGCAATCTTCTGCTCCACCCACAGATGTCTGAATAGTCCGACAGACTTTTCTCACTGAATTTCTCCAGGGGTTAAGGCAAGGGTCCCCCAAGTCCATTATGGGGCATTTCTGTGTTTTTTATATCCTAACAATGCACAAGTTTCCTCACACCATCATACAGTGCCCATCCAAAAATCTTTCCCCGATCTCCATGAGTTTTCCTCTTTGTGGTTATGGAAAGTTTTACAGAATTGCTCACAAAAACATAAATGTGAGCTATAGTTACCTCCTGAACTTAGACTACTCTAGTATTTCTTAGAAGTTGAGGAGAACAATATGTATTTCCTATTTTCCTGACGTTTCCTTTAGTAATAGTAACAGAATAAATTGAATTATAGAATTTTTAAAGTAAAACGATCTATCACTTATGGTCATTTTTAATTCAACCTTGTAACAAAGCATATACATGTTTCATAGAATTAGGATAAAGATTAAATGAAATAACCCATTCTAAACATAGAAACAGGTGTTACTAGGTCTTCTATAGTAAGCTTTCAAATAAATTATCTATTATGTAATGATTGTTATTTTATAAAAAGAATAATCATTGTCTTTAATAGCATCATTTGCCTTGGACCATCCATGATTTGCATATTACACATATAAAATGTATGTGCATGCCTCTGATTTATATGTATGTGCACACTATATTCTTCCATTCATTTAACAATTATATACTGAGTAATTTCCAAATGCCAGGTACAATGACAGGTATTAGAACACAGAGATGGAGAACAAAAAGAAAACTTAGTTTAGCAGGTAAGTATAATACTGTTGCATCTACTAGATAAGTATAGTGTAATATGTTATGTACAACAATTGAATTATAAACAGTGTATATTAAGAGACAAAATACTGTTACCTTTTCCAGTTTAGAAGGTGTAAGAGGATTACAGAAGAGTGCATACTAAGACTTTCATGCTTCTTACAAACATTCGCACAATGAGGCATGCTCTCTTTCTTAAGTACGTATGTCCATTGTCATTAAGCACTAAGTGTTCAGAGTCTTTGTGTGCACAATCTTAAAGAATGTCTACATCTCCACATGATAACTTCTAAATGTTTGATTCAAACAGCATTTATCTTATTGAGTTAAAAAAAATCCCCTCTCCAAATATAAACTAATATTGGTCTTGAAGAACTTTTCTGTCCTCATGAGGCTTTCTACACAGTATATGTTGTAATAAATTGGACCTAAAATACATCCTCGATTGTGTGTCAGCCAGGAGACCATTCTGTCACTCATCACAGGGTCTAGCATATAGTAGCACTCAATAATGAGCATTTATTGAAGGAACAAGTGAATGAATGAATGAACTTTGAGTCCCTTACTATCTTGGAAGAGCTTTGGACAAAAGTGAAATACTCAGTATTGTTAATGAATGTAGCATGTTCTCACTATTTTTTTTTTTTAATTTCTTCTGGATCTGACATGAACATTCAGAATTCTCATTGCGCTTCTGAAACAAATAATGGCTTTCAAAAGAATCTGAGCAGGACTTGCAAACAACTAAGATTAGTAAAATGTCACGCTAGTGGAGTATGGCTGAGTATTCAGCGAAGCATAGTAATTAAGGGAGTAGATTCTGGAATCCCACTGTTTGGGTTCAGATCAAGGATCTATCACTCACTAACTATGTGACTTTAAGTAAGTTACTTCACCTCTCAAGCTTCTCAATTATAAAATAAGAGTACAACAATGCCTACTCTTAGAGTTGTTTTAAGGATTAAAAGGATTACGAATTTGAAATAACTTTAAACAGCACCAGCAGGCACTCTATTGGTGTTTGTGTAATAAATCAGCAGTTATTCAAAAGGCAACTTTCTTAAAGATGGGTACAGTGATAACCACTATGTAAGTCTGTTGAATTGAATATGGGAACTCCTTCCCAGGGCTATTTGCGAATTTCAACGTGCAGTTACTCACGAAGAGTTACTCACAAATCAATAGGCACGATTTTCATTCGAAAGCTGACTTGGTCAAAAGTGGCAGCTACCCAGGTGTGTTTCCAAGTTTATGAAACTTTCAGGCTGTACAAGGAAACCCCTCCCATGTTTCAGGGTTGTTCTTAAGATTCCCACTCAAGCAATTCAAATATGTCTTTTCTGTGGCCAGGGAATTGCACAGATCCCCCTCCGTTTTATGTTTTGGTCTATCCCATAGCTATTATGTGTCTCCTGTCACTCTGGCTGTTTTTGGTTTTGTTGTCTCTATTCAAAGGAGGCCTGTGGTTGTGTCTATCCCAAGCGTCTGTGTTTCAAGTTGTGGCGGTTTGCCCCCCCCCCGTCTCTCATCATTGCTTTTGGCTCAGTCCCTTGACAGGAAATGAGAGATTTATTTTATCTGGCTTGAACTACATTGTTCCTTCCTGACTACTGGTGTTACTTCACTCTAAATAACATGACTTTGTGCTCACAGTCTGCCCAAGGTCAAAGCCTGAGGGTAATAGACACATTTAAGAGCAGAGGAGGAAAATATAACCAGAGGGGAGGAGTGGGCAAGGAGAGAAATTTAAAAAAAAAGAGAGAGAAAGAAAGAAAGAAAGTAGTGATGCAAAAGTTAATCTTGCAGTGGGTCTAAGTTTTCTGCGGGTTTGAAATGAAATCTGTTCTGAAGAGCTGAAAGCGGAACGATTTCCCCCCCTTCCAGATGTTATCGATTTAAAATGACACTATGAAGTAATCTAGGCTTGAAATTCAAATTTAGTTTTAAAAGAAAGCATGAGTTGTCTGGGAGAAGGGTTTACAAAGCTTATTAATACTTGTGATATCATAATTGTAGTGTGTTTTTAATAATTTAATTTGGAATAATTACCGGAATTCAAATATTCCTCTTTGGTTTGACACAAAAAATATAGAAGAATGGTTGATGGTGCATACAATTAGTAAAATCAAGTTCATCATTAATAAAAGAAACTTAATGATACCGAAACTTGAAACTTGAAGCCATAAAAAGGTTTAAAATTTTCTCTTAAAAAAAAAAGGGTTTAAATTTTTGTCTTAAGTATAAACAAGAATATATCTGGATGACATCTCCTGACCCATTTATATCCCCCCAACCTGCCACCCTCCCCCACCCCCCCGGCCCCCTCCCCCACCCTCGCCTTTGGAGGTGTGAATAAAACTTTCTTGGTTTTTTTCAAATACCTCTCGAGTTTCAAAGGGTCAGCAGGATGGCCACCCAAAGACATGGTAAAAGAAAACATCTTGGTTTTACTGTGGTCACACCATTTATGCTGAGCTAAACCTCTCTAGGATAGTTAAAGATTGGGAAACAGGGGGAAAACTGGCTAATCTAGATATATACTTTTCTGTTCTTTTAACAGATTATCATGCTCTTTAATAATACTTTTGACTTAGGAAAATGAATTGAATGGAAATGGACTTTAAATGAGGCAAAAAGCATTTAGGTTACATGTAAGGCTGGATTTTGCGCACACAGAAAATTATTTCACGTGGGCATTCCATTCTTGGGAAGATGATGCAATCCACTTTGCTAATGATTTTTCAACACTCATATCATTCT
>NW_028014913.1:0-757 GCF_054177405.1 Leptonychotes weddellii
TTTTTTTTTTTTTTTTTTTTTTAGAGAGAGAGAGAAAGAAAATATGTGCATGAGTAGGGGTGGGGAGGGGCGGAGAGAGAGAGGGAGAGAGAGAATCTTAAGCAGGCTCTATGCCCAGTGCAGAGACCAATGCAGGGCTCTATCTTACGGCTCTGAGACATGATCTGAGCTGAAATCAAGAGTCGGACGCTTAACCGACTGAGGCACGCACCCCTAGTCATTCAGCTCTTAACTTAAATGTCACTCTCGAACATACTGTATGTATATAATTTGTGTATAGAATACACAGTCACACACTTTTTTGTTTGCTTGCCAACTCAAGTTTAAGTTTCATGAGAGCAGGAACCTTGTTTTTCTTGTTGAAAAGTATACCCTTAGTTATAAGGTGAACTATTAATTGAGACGTGGCAGAGACTAAAAAAATCTGTTGCACAATTCACAGCGCTTACCAGGGCACATACCCGCCCCAGTGTCTATCACCCAGTCACCCCATCCCTCCCACCCCACCCCCCACTCCAACAACACTCTGTTTCCTGCGATTAAGAATTCCTCATATCAGTGAGATCATATGATACATGTCTTTCTCTGTTTGACTTATTTCACTCAACATAATATTTGGGTCTCCTTTATAAGAAAAAAGATAACAACACCCCTCTTGTAGGGTCCTTTGATATTTAAATATTTAAAAGATGCTATCAAGCACCTTTTCCTACCTTTTTACTTAGCTGATCTTCAAGATACCAGATATTTGATCCTG
>NW_028014914.1:0-757 GCF_054177405.1 Leptonychotes weddellii
ATAAGAATAGTATATATAAGTAATATGAATATTTTAAATATAAAGTATGTAAACATAAAGACGTATGTAAAATACAAATAAATCCTTCAGGTCACAGCACTTGTACATAAGGCAGTATAAGAGATCCTAGCTATTTGTATAGGTCTTGTTTTTAGATAGGATATGATCCTTGACCTTGTTAGTATCATTTGGAAAAAGTTGCACATGAGAAGTGTTGCTCTTTCTAAAAATAGCATTGGGACTACTCAGCATGCTGAACCTGGTGTGAGTCTTTTTGTTTCTTTGAAGTAATTTTCAAATTTTAATTTGTTGAAGCCTGTGTGGGACCTGGATTTAAAACGAAAAACCCAATAATTTGCTTTTGGAAATTGTGTACCATGAGTGGAATAATGTGGTTTACGTTGAGTTTAAAATTAGGTTGCATTTTGTAATGCTAAATGAGTTAATACGTACAGACACTTACCTGTGGAGATTTTGAAAAGCTACTGTGAAACCATATTCATCAGGCACAGGTGATATTCTCTTCTTAGGCATGGTATTATTCAGTAGAAAGAACATTGTCTCCTTAGGATTTGTGGAAAAATGCTAACACATTCGTGAAAACATGACACTAGGGCTTCTCCTCGCCACTGCTCTGATCATCTTCACTAGGAGTGGTCTGTCTTCTGTCTGCCTGCTTCTCTGGTCCCCAGCCTGGCTGTCTGGCCAGCTTGTGTGGGAACAGTCTGAGAACAAAACTATAAGAGGCCATAACAGA
>NW_028014915.1:0-757 GCF_054177405.1 Leptonychotes weddellii
GAAATGACAGACTTCTTTCCTCTTCTCCCATCATCTCCCAGACCCAAAGGCCTCAGTGCAGAGAAGAGGGAAAGAAGAGAAAAGAGAAAACAACCCTCCATCCTGCTCTGGGTTCATGCTGGGAATTCTTCCCTGTCCTGAGAGAAGAGAGCTTTGAATCAAATCAGACCGAAACTGAGAAATTAGCATGACTGAATCTTAATTACTAAACTGAAACCGTTCATCACCGGAAGGGGACGAGAAACTTGTGGAATTGGATCAAGATGTCATTGAGACAAGTGTGAAGCAGGGAAGGGGAGTTCCACCCAGCACAATGGTAACCACATTAGAAAATACAAAACCATAGGGAAATGTTATGTGGAGAGTTCCCAGGCATCCAGTTCTGTACCCACGCAAGGAGCAGAGAATGAAGACACCAGGAAGAAAACTGGGTCAGGGACATGGTGTGACTATGGGTGTAACACAGACCTTCCAGGTGGATCATGTGGACACACTTGCCAAGAGTTGACCTGATGTAGTGGTGAGGTCATCAATGATCAGAAGACAGACCTCAAAGTTGGGCACATATCGGCTTGGAACTGGACTCTGCCACTGTGAGCATGTTGCTTCATCCTTTAGGCCTCAGTTTCCCCCACCATAAAATGGGAATGAGAGCAGTGCTTGTATTATAGGGCTGCTATGAGGGCTGAATAGTCATGCAGAGTGAGTGTTCCAGTAAATGGTAGCTGGAGTCATCATCACCATCATCCTCTTCATC
>NW_028014916.1:0-757 GCF_054177405.1 Leptonychotes weddellii
CTGGCCTCCTTGCTAGTCCTTAAACATACCAGGCATGTTCTGGAAGGGCGTTTGCACCAGTTGTTCACTCTGCCCGGAACGTTCTCCCCAGGATATGCTTGCGGCTTGTCACTCACCCCGTAAGGTCTCTATGCAGATATCACCTTGATGGAGAAACCATCCTGAAATCCTATATAAAACACTGCTCACCCTCTGACGGCGCTCCTCATGACAGACACCCTGACATACTTTATATTTATCTATTAATTGCCTCTCCCTTCTACCAGAGTGCACGGCCCATCAAGGCAGGGAGCTTGTCTGCTCTGGTTGTGCGATGTCCTCCGTGCCCAGAGCAGGGTCCAGCATGATGGAGATTCATTAATGACTGCACACCAGCTCCGTGGAGTAGGTTCTGTCATTCTGCTTTTACAGATGGGCATAGTGAGATGCAAAGTCAGTGAGGTGCAAGATGGAACCCAAGGTCACGCACACTTGAATCTGCTTCTGAATCCAAAACATGCTCATTTGGATTCTTGCCTCAGAGTGGAGCCTGGGTCGGGTGGCTCTTTGGGCGTGGGTCGGACATACTGTCCTGGCTCGGCCTCACCCCCGCTCTTGCTGCTTTGCACCCATATTTCCGGCTGTTCCATCGGAGAGGCTGATTCACCTGTTTCCAAAGAGAGCCTTCTTTTGCCTGCAGTGAATTGTGGGTTCCAATGGACTTTTCATTCCATGTGATTCCCTCTGGTTCAGATCATCAAAAGTTCCTCACCAGTTC
>NW_028014917.1:0-757 GCF_054177405.1 Leptonychotes weddellii
TGCCCAATGGAGAGGCCCACACGTCAAAGAACTGAAGGAGGTTTCTAGCCACTAGTTAGCAAGAAACTCAGGCCCTCAGTTCAACAGCCTGCAAGGAACTGAAGAATGCAAACAACCACATGCGTGAGCTTGGAAAGGGATTCTCCCACACCAGGTCTTCAAATGATACCATAGCCATGACCTGCAGCTTGACTACAACCTCATAAGAAACCTTGAGCTAGCTAAGTTGCACCTGGATTCCTAACCTACAGAGACTGTTAGAAAATGAATGTTTGTTGCTTTAAGTTCCTAAGTTTTAGGGTAATTTGTTATGTAATAACAGATAATTAATTCAGTGGGAGAAATAATCAAGTGTATGTCAGATAGTTGATAAATTTGGGAGAGGACTCTGATTTGGAATTCTGAATGGAATTAAATGTTTAATAGAGTCAGTATAGGAAATACAATGATATGTTCAAGGATGCATCATTGTATAAAGCAGCATGCCACAGGATATTATACCAAAGCTTCTGGTTTCATGATTCCACTTTATTTCTAAGATATGTATGTAAATCTGTCTTTTTTTTTTTTTAAAGATTTTATTTATTTATTTGAGACAGAGAGAATGAGAGACAGAGAGCATGAGAGGGAGGAAGGTCAGAGGGAGAAGCAGACTCCCTGCCGAGCAGGGAGCCCGATGCGGGACTCGATCCCGGGACTCCAGGATCATGACCTGAGCCGAAGGCAGTCGCTTAACCAACTGAGCCACCCAGGCGCC
>NW_028014918.1:0-757 GCF_054177405.1 Leptonychotes weddellii
GACTCCAGGATCATGACCTGAGCCGAAGGCAGTCGCTTAACCAACTGAGCCACCCAGGCGCACTAAAATGTATTTCTTTTAGTTTTACTGATATATATTGTTTCAAATATTCTTTCCCTAACGGTTTTATTTTGTACTTCAGTGATTTAAATAGTATTCACAAATGCAGGAGTAGTAGAGATATCCATATTTTACACACGCACACAAAACACACGCACACTTATCTTGCCATTGTTTGGAAGGTGGGGAAAGAAGACCAGGGAAAACAGAAATGGTAGTGTGCATCATACTAGCGCATCGTTAGCGTGTCCAACTGGATGAATGCTGCCATGGTTGAAGTCACTAGGACAAAACACCTAGAAGAAGACTTTTTATTTCATACATACCCACACTTACACTGTCACCTGTATCACATACTCATATATATTCCTATGAGTATCTTCACACATCAGAATTCCTCTTTAAAAGCAAATGTACTTTAAATGTAAGACTACTCTGTTTTTTACAACTTGGAAATTCTGGCATTCATATTCATTGCTTCATCTTAAAATGCCATACGCAAAAGATAAGGACAAACTAAAATCCATAAGCAATTGGTTATTTCAACATACAGCAATGAAAGGAAAATAAACACATGTAACATTGGCTGGCTCAAGTCAGTGAGTGAAAGATACACTTTTGATATATAAGAAAGCCCATAAAAAAAAGAGGTACCATTAGAAGCTGAAACATTTCTCTTTCAAATAATAATTACAAA
>NW_028014919.1:0-757 GCF_054177405.1 Leptonychotes weddellii
GCAAGATCCCAGGCTAATTAATAAGTGGGGAATGATTATGAAACTAGAGTCGTTGCATTATCTAATCTAAATCCCTGGGATTTGTTTGCAAAGGGAGTGAATGTACTTCTCAGACGTAAGAGCTAACAACGGTAACATGACTTACATATTTCATTAAATATGTTGAGGGTAAAAACTCGAACTAAATCAAACAAGGATACGAGAAGACAAAATTAATTGCAATATTATATCATCGTGCTCAAGCATTTTGACCCTTGGGATGTCAGGTGGAGTGGAACATCTTCTCTGGGTAATGATGCTTTTGGAAGGTGGTATACACTTTTTTTCTTGCTTGCTTTCTTTCTTTTTCTTAACAATTGAGTTGTCTAACAAGGGAATCTAATTTTACTTCTATTTTTAGCTATGTTACAGTATATCCATGTTAAAGGCCTCAGGTCCTTTAGATGAAAGTACAATCCAGGATTAAATAAAGCCGACTTCACAACTGCAGACAGACTCCAAGTCAGGAGCCTATAGGCAGCTTTAGTGCTGAAAGTTAATACCCATGCTGGTACATTCCACAGCCTTTACCTCCTCGCAGGATCGAGGTGCGGTACAAATAAATGTAAATTAAAAGGTGAACAATTGATTCAGAAGGTTCTGTTTTTAACTCACTGACCTTAGATGTCAGCCGCAGTGTCCGATAAATGTCAGCTGCGTTAGCTAATAAGCTCGCCATGCAGGGTGGGAGAGTGCTGAACGGACTTTTACTAACATT
>NW_028014920.1:0-757 GCF_054177405.1 Leptonychotes weddellii
GAGTGCACACGTGCTGCGGGGGGACGGGGAGGGCAAGGCCCGTGGCTGAATTTTCCACACTGGGGGCACTAGTCACCTGGAGAGGGTGAGTGTCACCACTCTGCCCCCTAGCCTCGGATGCCTTCTCTACTTAAGACTCCTCTCCAAAGCTTCGCTCCTCTACGCAGGTAGCCTGCCCTCATGATCTCTCCTTCCTTGAAATTCCTTCTGCTCATACTTTTGAGTGGTTCCCAATCCAGGCTGTACATCAGAATAATCTGGAGAACTGGTCCCCAGACCAATTATATCTGGATTCTCGCCCTCTTTTACATAGCTTTAGAATCACTCCGAACAGGACTCTAAAGAGCAGCAAGGGTGGAGAAGCACCGCTCTACAAACCTCATCCGACCCACAATCACATCTTTAGCGCTGCCCACTACCTTCTGTCAACCAGCTCCACTAAACTGTCAATAACCTGAAGGCAGCTAACAATTCCATGTCTCTCCCACTTCAGAGCACAAGGCCGAACACAAACAGCTGATAGGACACCCAGCATCCCACTGAAAATACATGTAATGCGAAACAAGATGTTGACATTGGGATGCTAAAGAAGTATTACAGTGAGTCTAAAATGCAAGAACCAGAAAGCATGTAGGTGAAAGAGATTTTAGAAAAACAGATAGGCTAGAAAAAATTAATACATCGTAGGAAAATGATCTTTTCCAAAACAAAAAACAAAAAAAACGATTTTTAACCAACTAAGAACTCATCCATTTAC
>NW_028014921.1:0-757 GCF_054177405.1 Leptonychotes weddellii
AGTATCAGCAAAACCCTAAGAGAAGCAAGCCTCCAAATGCTACAAATCTGAGAAGTTTATCTTGCTTTATGAGCATTGCTGGGACTCCTAGGATGACATAGGTTCGGTCAACTAGTTTTGGGAAAACCAGCTTCATTCAGGTAAAATTACAAATATTAATGGAAGAACACTGCATCAAGAGTCAGTGACAAAAAAAAAAGAGTCAGTGACATACATTCCAGTTCTAGAATCAAATTTTGGCATTCTGTTTCGTTAGCTGGACAACTCACACAGCTACTCTGGGCCTCAATATCCTCAGATGTGAAATGAGGTGAATAACCTCTTCCTTTCCTCCCTCCCTCCCTCTCAGACCTGGTGAAAGACCAAATGAGATTGTCAACACGAAAGTGCTTTGCAAGCTGGAAAATTCATAGCTAGATGAGCAAAAAGTGTAATAATTATTGGCAAAGACTCCACAAAGTACTGTGGGAAATATATAAGACATAGCATTTGCTTCTAAAGGAATCTACAATTTGATAGAGGTGAAGTTGTGGATACAAATTAGCTTGTTCATGTAATCCCTTTCTGATGCTAAGCTTATTCTAAATGCCATCTAGGCAGCCTCATCATGGAATACTGTTCACCCAAGAGAGGACTGGGGGCATCGTGTAACTTGAGACATTTTGGTCATGGATTTTTCCAGTAAACTTCTAAATCTCCTACTTTAATAATCACTAAGACTTATTGAGAAATTCTGTTAGTGGTGAATATTTCTCCA
>NW_028014922.1:0-757 GCF_054177405.1 Leptonychotes weddellii
GAAATGACAGACTTCTTTCCTCTTCTCCCATCATCTCCCAGACCCAAAGGCCTCAGTGCAGAGAAGAGGGAAAGAAGAGAAAAGAGAAAACAACCCTCCATCCTGCTCTGGGTTCATGCTGGGAATTCTTCCCTGTCCTGAGAGAAGAGAGCTTTGAATCAAATCAGACTGAAACTGAGAAATTAGCATGACTGAATCTTAATTACTAAACTGAAACCGTTCATCACCGGAAGGGGACGAGAAACTTGTGGAATTGGATCAAGATGTCATTGAGACAAGTGTGAAGCAGGGAAGGGGAGTTCCACCCAGCACAATGGTAACCACATTAGAAAATACAAAACCATAGGGAAATGTTATGTGGAGAGTTCCCAGGCATCCAGTTCTGTACCCACGCAAGGAGCAGAGAATGAAGACACCAGGAAGAAAACTGGGTCAGGGACATGGTGTGACTATGGGTGTAACACAGACCTTCCAGGTGGATCATGTGGACACACTTGCCAAGAGTTGACCTGATGTAGTGGTGAGGTCATCAATGATCAGAAGACAGACCTCAAAGTCGGGCACATATCGGCTTGGAACTGGACTCTGCCACTGTGAGCATGTTGCTTCATCCTTTAGGCCTCAGTTTCCCCCACCATAAAATGGGAATGAGAGCAGTGCTTGTATTATAGGGCTGCTATGAGGGCTGAATAGTCATGCAGAGTGAGTGTTCCAGTAAATGGTAGCTGGAGTCATCATCACCATCATCCTCTTCATC
>NW_028014923.1:0-11483 GCF_054177405.1 Leptonychotes weddellii
GCAGATGATATGATACTTTATGTGGAAAACCCAAAAGACTCCACCCCAAAACTGCTAGAACTCATACAGGAATTCAGTAAAGTAGCAGGATATGTCTTCTATTTTTTAATTGGATTTTTTGTTTGTTTGTTTCGAGTTGTATGAGTTTTTTTTTTTATGTTCTGTTAATCACCATACATTACCATCATTAGTTTTTGATGTAGTGTTCCATGATTCATTGTTTGCATATAACACCCAGTGCTCCATTCAGTATGTGCCCTCTTTAATACCCATCACCAGGCTAACCCATTCCCCCACCCCCTCCGCTCTAGAACCCTCAGTTTGTTTTTCAGAGTCCACAGTCTCTCATGGTTCGTCTCTCCCTCTGATTTCCCCCCCTTCATTTTCCCTTCCTGCTATCTTCCTCTTCTTCTTCTTTTTTTTTTTTTTTAACATATAATGTATTATTTGTTTCAGAGATACAGGTCTGTGATTCAGCAGTCTTACACAATTCACAGCACTTACCATAGCACATACCCTCCCCAATGTCTATCACCTGGCCACCCCATCCCTCCCACCCCCCACCACTCCGTATGAGTTCTTTATATATCTTGGATAGTAATCCCTTATCAGATATATCATTTGCAAATATCTTCTCCCATTCAGTAGACTTTCAGTTTTGTTGATTGTTTCCTTTACTGTGCAAAATCTTTTTATTTTGATAGAGTCCTGACAGTTTGTGTTTTTGTTTCCCTTGCCTTGGGAAACATATTTAGAATAAAATGTTATGACCAATGTCAGAGAAATTACTCTAATTACTAATTACTAGGTGTAAATAAGATTGTTTTCTTAATTTTGCTTTCTGCTACTTCATTATTGGTGTATAGAAATGCAACAAATTTCTGTAATTAATTTTGTATCCTGATACTTTACTAAATTCATTTGTCAGTTCTAACAGTTTTTGGTGGACTCTTAGGATTTTCTATTTATACTATCATGTCATTTGTAAAGAGTGAATGATTTACTTCTTCCTTACCAATTTGGGTGTATTTTTCTTGTCTGATTGCTGTGGCCAGGCCTTCCAGTACTATGTTGAATAACAGTGGTGACAGTGGACATCCTTGTCTTGTTTCTGATTTTAGTTGCTCTTAGTTTTTCACCATTGAGTATGTTAGCTGTGGGCTTTTTTTTATGTGGCCTTTATTATGTTGAGATATGTTCCCTCTAAAGCTACTTTGCTGAGAGTTTTTATCAGGAATGGATGTTGTACTTTGTCTAAAGCTTTTTCTGCATCTATTGAGATTTTTTTTTTTAAATTTGAGTATAGTTGACACACAATGTTACATTAGTTTCAGGTGTACAACTTAATTATTTGACAAGTTTATACACTATGCTATGTTCACCGCAGGTATAGCCACCATCTGTCCCATTATATCACTATTACAATGTCATTGATTGTATTCCTTATGCTCTTTTTATTGCTGTGACATATTCATTCCATAACCAGAGGCCTGTATCTCCCTCTCTCCTTTACCCATTTTGCCCAACTCTCACTCCCATCCCCCTCTGGCAACCACCAATTCTCTGTATTTATAGTTTTTTTTTTTTTTTTTTTAGATTCCATCTAGGAGTGGAATCATACGGTATTTGTCTTTCTCAGTCTGACTTATTTCACTTACCACAATACCCTCTAGGTTCATCATGTTATCTCAAATGGCTCAATCTCCTTTTTTATGGCTATGCAATATTCTATTGTGTATATATACGCAATTTTCCTTATCCATTTGTCTATCAATGGACACTTACATTGCATCCATTTCTTAGGTATTCTAAATAATGCTGCAATAAACATAGGGGTTAATATATCTTTTTGAGTGTTTTCATTTTCCCTGAGTAAATACACACTAGTGGAATTATTGGATCATATGGAATATGATGGAATTTATCCATTTCTTCTAGGTTGTCCAGTTTTTTGATATATAATTTTTCATAGTACTCTTACCCTTTGTATTTTTGTTGTGTCAGTTACTTCTTCCTCATTTCTGATTTTATTTGGGTCCTTTCTCCTTTTTTCTTGATGAGTCTGAAAAGATAAAGTTGACAAATCCTTAGCCAAAGAACCATCTCTTGATTTCATTATTTTTCTTTTTTTAAAGATTTTATTTGAGAGAGAGAAAGAGAGAACATGAGTACAAGTGGGGGGAGGGGCAGAAGGAGAGGGACAAGCAGACTCCCTGCTAAGTGGGGAGCCTGATGCAAGGCTCAATCCCAGGATCCCAAGATCATGACCTGAGCTGAAGGCAGACACTTAACCAACTGAGCCACATAGGGCCCCTCAATTTTTTTTTCCCTGTTTTTTTAGTCACTATGTCATTTATCTCTGATCTTTATTATTTCCTTTCTCCTACTCACTTTGGACTTTGTTCTTTTTCTAGTTCCTTTAGGTGTAAGGTTAGATTGAGGTTTTTGTTTGTTTGTTTGTTTCTTCAGCTAGGCCTGTATTGCTAAATACTCTTAAAACTGTTTTTGCTTTCTCTAGAGATTTTGGACCATTGTGTTTTCATTTTCATTTGTCTCCATGTATTTTTTTTTTTATTTCTTTGATTTCCTGGTTGACCCATTCACTGTTCAGTAACATGTTGTTTAACTTCCATGTATTTGTCATCTTTCCAAATTTTTTCTTGTGGTTGACTTCAAGTTTCATAACATTGTGGTTAGAAAATATGCATGGTATGATCTCAATCTTTTTGTACTTATTGAGGCCTGATTTGTGATCTAGTATGTGATTTATTCTGGAGAATGTTCCATGTGTACTTGAAAAGAATGTATATTCTACTGCTCTAGGATGGAATGTTCTGAATATATCTGTTAAGTTCATCTGGCCCAGTGTGTCATTCAAAGCCATTGTTTCCTGGATTTTCTGTTTAGATGATCTGTTCATTGATGTAAGTGGGGTGTTAAAATCCACTACTATTATTGTATTATTATCAATTAGTTCCTTTATGTTTGTTATTGTTTTATATATTTGGGTGCCCCTATGTTGGGTGCATAAATATTTATAATTTTTAGATCTTGTTGGATTGTCTCCTTTATTATGATATAGTATAAGTCAGTCAGAGAAAGACAAATACCATATGATTTCACTCCTATGTGGAATTTAAGAAACAAAACAATCAGAGGAAAAAAGAGAGAGGCAAACCAAGAAAAAAAACTCTTAACTATAGAGAACAAACTGATGGTTACCAGAAGGGAGGTGGGGTGGGGATGGGTGAAATAGGTGATGAGGATTAAGGAGTACACTTTTGTGATGAGGACTGGGTGTTGCATATAAGTTTTGAATCACTGTACTATACATCTGAAACTAATATTACACTGTATGTTAACTAACTGGAATTTAAATAAAAACTTAAAAAAAGAAGCTGAAGTACTAAAATAATTATAAAATATGTGCCTCAGATTTTATTTTCAATAATATTAGATTTTAATTTATATTTCTAAACAACCTAGACTAATTAGAATCTAAAGTCTGAACAAATTTCTAAATAAACCACATGGCAATAAAAAAATTAATTGTATTTCTATAAATTGTCAATGAACAATCTGAAAATTAAGGATAAGTACAAAGTTTATAATCTGAATATTATAAAACATTGTTGCAAGAAATTAAAGACCTTAAAAAATGAAAGATCTCCCTCAATCATGGATAAGAGAACTTAATATTGTGAGGATGACAATTTCCCCCAAATTGATCATCAGATTTAACACAATATCTATCAAATTCCCAGTGGATTTTTTTTTTTTTCAGAAAGTACCAAGTTGGTCCTAAAATTCATTCATTCACAGAATAGTCAAAACCATCTTGGCAAAAAAATAAAAATAAAAATAAGGTCAGAGAATTCACACTTCCCAATTTGAAACATTCTACAAAGTAATAGTAATTAAGCCTGTGTGGTCTTGGCATGAAGATAGACTTATAAATGAATGGAATGGAATTCACAGTCCAGAAATAAACCCTTACATTCATAATTACTTGATTTTTGGCAAGGGTGCCAAGACAATTCAATGGAAAAGAATAGTCTGAATAGTCTATTCTACAAATGGTGCTGGGACAACCCAGTATCTATAGGAAAAGAATGAAGTTGGACTACTTCCTCACAGCATACACAATAATTCACTCAAAATAGATTATAGACCTAATATAAGAGGAAAACTACTAAACTCTTAAAAGTATATAAGGAAATACTTATGACTTTAGGTTAGACAAAGCCTTCTGAGATATAACCCCAAAAACAAAAGAAACAAAAGGAAAAAAATAAATTCTACTTCATTGAAAGTGAACACTTGTGTTTTAAAGGACACCACTTAAAAAAATGAAACCACCACCCACAAAATGGGAGAAAATATTTGCCCCCATATATCTAATTAGGTACTTGTATCTAGACTATACAAAGAACTTTTACAACTCAATAATAAAAAGACAAATAACCCAATTTAAAATAGGACAGAAGAGATAAATAGACATTTCACCAAAGAGGATGTACAGAAGGCCAATCAGCACATAAAAAGATGTTCATTAGTCATTAGGGAAATGCAAATCAAAATCACAATGGGATACTATTTCATATCCACTAGACTAGCTATAAAGAAAAAGACAATAGCAAGTGTTGTCGAGGATGTGGAGAAATTGGATCCTCATACGTTGCTGGTGGAAATACCAAATGGTGCAATTGCTTTGGAAAACTGTCTTGCAGCTCCTCAAAATGTTAAACATTGAGTTACCGTATGTCCAGAAATTCCACTCCTAGAGTATATACCCAAGAGAAAAGAAAGCATAGATCTACACAAAAACATGTACATAAATGTTCATGGCAACAGTATTAGTAAGACCTCCAAAGGAGAAACAACCTCAATGTCCATCAACTGGTGGAAATATGTGGTCTATGTGTGTGGCGGTGGATTATAGTTCAGCAATATTAAAGAATAAAATTCATGTTGCCATTTGAATAAAACCTCAAAGACATTATGCTAAGTGAAAGAAAAAGACATAAAAGAGCATATATTGAATGATTACACTTATACGAAACATCCAGGAAAGGCCTAGAGACTGAAAGCAGATTAACAGTTGTCTGGGGTTGGAAGCCGGAATGAGAAAGATGGCAGAGGGACATGAGGGATCTTTTGGGGACAATGGAAATGTTCTAAAATTGATTTTTTTGTGATGGTTTCATAACTTGGTACATTCATTACGAGTAGTGAACTGCATAATTAAACTGGGTGAATTTTATGGTATGTATATTCTAACTCAACAAAGTTGTTAAAACAACAACAAAAAATTGTATCTGTGGGATATATACTCTAATAGTGGAATGCATGACATGTCGGGAACAAATTGAGGGAAAATCCATTCACTCTGCTTGAGGTGAGAGGACACTACCTATGGAATATGGAACGAAAACCATTCTTGGTTTCATCTATCCTACCCTCTTCTGTGGAATTCCTCCTGTTTCTGAGGATCATTCTCTTCTGCTAATATCCTTCACTGCCCTCCTTTGCCCATCTGTCAATCTCTCTCTTACATTGTGAAAGAGTTTAGTATGGAGTTCCCGACCTTCCTCCCCATTCTCATTCTGTGAATTTTTAATATCTTCAAGGATGACACATCTAAGTCCTCATAGTTTCTTATCTGTCTTCAATCCAGTGGTCTTCCTCTTTATACCACTACACAAATCAGATCCATGGGCACATGTTACAACTTGTCATTAGCCATAATTTCTCTGCCACTTCACTACTCCACTTAGTGAACACAACCTCCTCTTCTTGCAGCCCACTCACTTTTTTACTCTTACTAATCCAACAAGTTATTAGATTGTTTAGACCAGGGGTCGTCAGGTAACTTTTTCTGTCAAAGGCCAGAGAGTAAGAATTTTAGGCTTGTGGATTAGAGGACCCCTGTCACAATTAACTCAACTCTGTTCCCTACTCTGTTGTTGTAGGTAAAAAGGCAGCTATAGGCAATAAGTAAGCAAACGGGCATGGTGGTCTTCCCAGAAAAACTACTACAAAACAGGCCATGGACTAGATTTGGTCCATGGGACGTAGTTGGTGCTTCTCTCCCCTTAGCTTAGACACCAGCAAATTATTTTACTTTTCTGAGTCTCCTTTTTTCCATGTATGTAATGGGAATAATGCTTCCTACCTCTCCAAGTTTATAACTGTTCAGTGAGAAGATGAACAAAAAGTTCAATTGCAGTTGATGTCATGTAGTACTGACAAAATTCATGTTTTTTAAAAAGGGTTTCTAGGGTTGCCTGAGTGGCTCAGTTGGTTAAGTGTCTGTCTTCAGCTCAGGTCATGATCTCAGGGTCCTGGGATCAAGCTCTATGTAGGGCTTCCTGCTCAGCAGGGAGGCTGCTTCTCCCTCTGCTTCTCTCCCCCCTGCCCCCACACCCTGATAGTGCTGTCGCTCAAATAAATAAAATCTTTACAAAAATAATAAAAGGAGTTCTAATAAATACCTTCTCTCAGTGGAGTTCAGAATGAGTTTAGAAATTAGAAAAGAGTAGGCAAATGGAGAACCACCTCTCAAAATTCACTGTTATGTGTAAGAAAGCAGAAATTGGAGAATGTGGAATGTCTATAGGCCAGTGGTGTTTCTAATACTGAATCCCAAAATCAGAGCAACTTACCTGTCCTGCCTACGCAGCACTAGACCAACCAAGCCTTCATGAACAGGAAGAAGCAGAGAAGATTGGGTGCCCTCTTAAAAATTATTAATGTTCTTCCAAATGGATGGAAATATCAGGAATGGGTTCCTAATGTTCTGCCTAGAACAAATGTTTGTTTTCTTCCGCCACTGTCCCCAGACTGGATAGTTAGATTCATGAAGTCAGAGCAACCTCTCCCACGAGGGGGCTGGCAACACACTCACATGTTCTCATGGTTTCTGCCAATAGCCTTTCTCCGAGTTTAGCTCAGAGCTCCATAAACATATTCCAAAAGGAAAGAAGAATAAATCTAACCTTCAGGGGCCTATAGATATTGCTATAAAAGATCCCGCTAGGAGATTAAAATTCTTCGGCGGTCTTTTATCTTAAAAAAGACAAGCAAACAGTGCATTTTCCCTATGCTTGAAATTTAGATTAACAAAAATGTCTAAAGTTACTTACAAATTAGACAGCTTTAACTACCCCCCCCACAACACACACAATCATTGAGTAAAATTAATAGGAAAATGTGCTTTGTAGTACGTAACCCCCTTCCCCCCAAAATGCAGCCTCACTCTTCCCACCGCCAGGCAAAATAACTTTGAGCAGCACAAGTCAGGACTGTGTTACTTCAACCAAAGATCAGCTCTCCATGTTTATTTCCTCTCATACTGGTCTCAAGGACTGTGGAGCCAAAGCCTCCTTCCTGGGGGCTGCAGGCCCACACAGGTCAGGGGCCTGGGGCTCTAGCCTCACCTCAGTTGCTGAACCATGAGCTCAGACCAGTTTCGTGGCCCCCATCTATGTCCCCGGCTCTTTCTTATAAGGGGGTGGTGGTGTCTGCCCTGACTAGTTCAACAACTGTTACAAAACCAAAGTGAGTTAATTATATATTTTAGGGGCACGAAGCACTTGTCTGTTTATTATGCAATTATCTATGTGGTCATGGTAATTACGCGAGTAGCTCACAGCACACATTTGTCATCAAGGATCTATGGAGCCAAATGTTTTCATTTTATTCCACATAGGAGAGAAGACTCCAGGGTTTAGTTGAAGAATCCTGGACCTACTGTTATCATTGAGAGAAACATGCCTCCTAAGGGGTGGGGAAGGACAGTCTGGCAGGACCTATTCACAGGTCTCTCTTCCTCCCCAACCCCCCCCGCCAGTAAATTCCTTTAGAGATGATCTATCATGTCTCTGTGCCAATCTCCATCATGCCATGATCACAGTTCTGATATGCATAGTTATATGAATATGTGCCTGGAGGAATTGGCACAGATGAACACACACAAGTATGATATGTACACACATATATCATGTATATGAAAAACATGCATGCATATCTATATACATATTAATATCCAGATATCACTATAACTAGATCATCTAGATCTTTTTTTTTTTTTAAAGATTTTATTTATTTGAGAGAGAGAGAATGAGAGAGATCACATGAGAGTAGGGAGGGTCAGAGGGAGAAGCAGACTCCCCACCGAGCAGGGAGCCTGATGTGGGACCCGATCCCGGGACTCCAGGATCATGACCTGAGCCGAAGGCAGTCGCTTAACCGACTGAGCCACCCAGGTGCCCTCATCTAGATCTTCTTATACCTTTCTCCACACTTCTATATCTGTAGATATCCACATGCCAAGCAAAGCAAATTTAGCATGGCCAGTGTAATATGATGGTAATAGGCCACTGAGTAGTGGCTGGACTGTCACCACATACCACCTTTAGTTGCAGTGATACTCATGTCCAGAGAGTTTGCTCTTTTGGATTCTTCCCATCCCTCTACAGATGCAAGCTGCAATGGGATTTAGGCCTGTGACTCTTCACTTAGGGCCTGAGATTTAGGTTGTTGTTGGAGTGCTTAATGTATGCAGTTGTTTAGAGTAAGGGAAAGAATTTACCAAGAAAGCACTACAAATTTTGATAGAAACTAGCCAAATCAAGTCTCGGTTGTCCAGGAACTATAGATAAGGGCTTCTGTTTTCCCTCTTCCCAGTTTTTCAAATACTACTCTCGCTACTGTGGAAGTGACCAATTCCACATGACAGCGAAACAAAAGCATGAGCGAAGGAAATGCATTCGGTATAAAAATATGTAAGGCCTCAGCCACAGGTGACAATGGGCTGTGACTGGATCTATTCTAATCTAAGACTGAAGAACTCCCTCCTGGCTCCTTTCTTCTGGCTCTTGTGGAGTGAGCAGGTGCGGGTCATGGAGGGGAGGGAGGCCTGTGACGCCAGGCGGCACACCATGGCCACAAATGGCATTTCAGCTTTGGATCCCTGAAGCTTATAGGGCAACTCCAATGCTGAAATAAAGACTGCTTGAACCCAAGCAACTCTGCATGGTTGTAACTCCTCTGAGAGAATAGGATAGAGAAGATGCTCATCCATACTTGTGGTACCCTCCAGCGTTTATTTTCAGGTTTAATGGCAGAGACAGGAGAGAGAACCACAGACTGGTCAGTCTGTGCTTTTCAAATGGTGTGTTGCAACCCTTTAGGGAATAGTAAAATAATTTTATTTGGGCATGGAAAGTACTTTAAAAATGGAATAGAACGGACTGGGGTAACATAAAACAACTAAAAAATATCACAGTACATTGCATGCAGTTAGGATAAGTATTGTCTTACTAGACTTGTGCTTGTGTATATGCTCTGGAATGAGATTTGATAGGATTTTCTTACTGTGAGTCCCAAGCAAAAAAGTCTGAGAAACATTGCCATAATTTAGCTGCATTCCTTTGGGATTCTAGGTTTAAAAAACAAACTAAAATTCCAGCCATTCAACAATGGCCTTTTCTAAAGAATATGTCTTTGTCCCTCATGGCAATGTTTCTCAACTACTTCAACATGAGGAGATAAAAAACCTGGAGGTAGAAACAAGCTGCCTAAAAACCAAATAGGAGATTTAAAATGAAGCTTGACAAGGCAGGCAAGATCAGGGAGAGAAAGCATCAGGTAATACGTGTGTTTGTGTAACCCAGAGAAACTTAGACACTAGGATGCATTGGAGGGGACCAGAAAAAAGTGTTTCTTAGGCTAAACAGTTGCTAAAACTTTGCTATACCCACTGAGTACTTGGTGAGAAAAAAGGCTCAGAGCTCTGATGTAACTCTAAACAGAAGAATTAACCTAAGAGTCAGGAGCCAGGAGTCCTTCAACCAGTTTGGTTCCTGGCTTCAGGAAGGACCATTGCATCTGATTTCTAGTAGAACATAAAATGGAACTTTCTCAAAATCCAGGAGATAGCAGCTATATAGAACATAAATAACCCTGTTCTGGAAAGTTCTGAGCAAAGTATGCAGAGCAATGTCACGTTTTTCTTTCTTTCTTTTTAAGATTTATTTATTTGAGAGAGAGAGAACACAAGCAGGGAGGAGAGGCAGAGGGAGAGAATCAGATCCCCGCCCACCCTTGCTAAGCAGGGAGCCAGATGGGCTCAATCCTAGGTCCCTGAGATCATGACCTGAGCCGAAGGTAGAGGCTTAACTGACTGAGGCACCCAGGTGCCCCAGCAGTGTTATGTTTATTTGAGTTAATGTGTGATTATTTCTCCTGTGCTCTTATAGGATACTCATTTTGTTTCCAAATGCCATAGCTCGTAAATTACTGCTGATGTTACTATTTTTCTTAGTTGTCTGGGTCATTTACTTGGCTGCAAAAAACAAAAAAAAAAAAAAACAAAAAAACCCCCAAAAAACCACACACACACACAAAGGTAGGAATTGTTTCCTTTTTCAAAATTTCCAGGATGGTCATAGTGACTGTGGAAGCTCACCTTGATTATCAAGGCAGGAGCTAAAATTTAAAAACATGTCATCTTAGAAACTGATGTAAACAAGTATCTCTCTTTAGCATTAGTCCCTTTGACAATATATATGTGATTTTTCAGTGGCTGTCAACTCGGTAGTATTTGGCACTACTAACCATCTTGCCTAAAAATTCTTTCTGGAGGGAGAGGAAAGAAGGCGAAGGAGTAGGGGACCCTATGCCAACTGGTCCCCGGAATGGAGCTGGATATCTACCAGACCACTCTGAGCATCCACGAAACCAGCCTGAGATGTAAGAAGATCTGGATCTCTACAAACAGAATATCGCAGGCAGTTGGTTTGGAGGTATGAAGTGGGGAGCCCTGATTCCGCGGGCAGATATCGGAGGATAAACGGCAGCGGGAGGGTGCCTGGACGTGGGGATCCTACACCACCGGTGAGTGACAGCCTCACGCGCTGCGGACGGGCACAGACTTGCAGAGCAGTAGTGGCGGGGAAAGGACTCTAGGGCAGCCCCCCGGGGCGGGATCCCGGAGGGGCAGGGTCATGCAGGTGAACTGAGAGTGGCTGGCGGTTTTAGAAGCACAAAGGGCAGAGACGAGCCCCGACCTGGAGGCAGGACTGGGAGCACTGCAGAGGGGCGCATGACCCAAGACACTGCAGTTTATAGCAGCACGGACAGAAACGGAGACAGTGTGGCCTGGAGAGCTCACTGAAGAACAGACTGCGATCTCTCTGCTCTGAGACAGAGGGTTGGAAACGGTCTCTTCTGCTCTGACTCGCGGAAGAGACGTGGAAAGCCACCAGGGAAAGCTACCAGAGAACAAAAGCCCCAAAGACTGATTCCCGCTGAGCCCATCCCCCGCCACAGGGGGGCAGGGCAACTCCGCCCAAACAGGGTTGCCTGAGTAACAGCGCGGCAGGCCCCTCCCACAGAAGACAGGCTGGGAAAACAAGAGGCCAGCAACCCTGAGGTCCCAAGAAAACAGGTGCATCTTGCTTGGGTTCTGGCCAATAATT
>NW_028014924.1:0-757 GCF_054177405.1 Leptonychotes weddellii
TACTTCGTGTCTCTGGGTCACATTTGGGTAATTATCCCAACATTTCAAGCTTTATCATCATCATCACATCTGTGGTGGTAATCTGTGATCAGTGATCTTTGATGTCACCATCGTCATTGTTTGGGGGCACCACAAACCACAGCCACATAAGATGGCAAACTTAATCAATAAATGTGTGTGTTCTCACACAGACCGGCCGTTCCCCGTCTCTCTCCCTCTCCTCAGGCCTCCCTGTTCCCTGAGACACAGCAGTATGGAGCTGAGGCCAGTTAATACCCCTCCAGTGGCCTGCAAGCGTCCAAGTGAAAGAAGAGTTGCACGTCTCTCACTCTAAATCAAAAGCTAGAAGTGACTAAGCTTAGGGAGGAAGGCGTGTCGAAGGCCGACACAGGCGCAAGGCTAGGTCTGTTGTGCCGAACAGCCCAGCTGTAAATGCGAAGGAAGCGTTTGTGAAGGATATTGAAAGAGCTCATCCAGAGCAAGGCCCTGCCTCCCTTCAATTCTGTGAAGGCCGAGAGAGGCGTGGAGGCTGCGGGCCAGTTTGAAGCCGGCAGAGGCGGTTCAGGAGGTGGAAGGAAAGAAGCCATCTGCGTGAGAGTGCAAGTGAAGCAGCCAAAGCTGATGTAGAAGCTGCCGCAAGTTACCCAGAGCTAGCTAAGGTCATCCGTGAAGGTGGCTACACTAGACACAGATTTCCAGCGTAGACAAAGCAGCCTCCTACTGGCAGACGATGCCGTGTAGGACTCTCATCCCTAGA
>NW_028014925.1:0-757 GCF_054177405.1 Leptonychotes weddellii
TTTTTTTTTTTTTTTAATAAGCAAACGAATACAATAACAAAACTGAAAGCACAGACCTGTGCATCAGGAGACCTGGCTTCTAGAACCAGCTCTGTCACTGGCTGTGGCCTCAGAACTCTTGGCCTCAGAGGAGGTGGCTAGGCCAGGGATTCTCGGATCTTGCCCAGAACCCTGGGCTAAGCCACCCAACTACAGTCTGTGGGGAGAATAAGAAAGCTGTGGACACAAACTCACAGCACAAATCAGGAACCAAATCTTGGGGGAGAGTCCCTAGATCCTAGGGGTTTCTATTCTCTCTTGATAGGTTTATAACTTACTGGTGATGCTTTTAGTGTCTTGTAGCCGAGAGTGAATGCTCTCTATCCTACGTTCTCTAAAATGCTGATTTAATTACAGAACTCTTTTCCACAATCCTCATGTTATTAGTGCTTTCAGTTGATGCTGCCTGTGGCGAGCAGGTGAGTCAGTCATTCCTCCATCATTTCTTCACTTGTATGCATCTGTTGAGAAGCTCCTGGGAGCCGGGCATTGCACCCCATGCCACTATGGAGCTGACTGAGCTATGGAATACATGGGTGCTAAGCTCTGGTCACCATCTTGGCATCCCTGGGAGAGACCAGGGTGAATTTTCAAGCGTATGGACCATGTCAGACAGCTTTTGATGTACCTTTCATCCAGAACCTCCTACCTTTCTTTCACGTGATTGTTTACTGCCCTGAATCAGAACATTTGCTCTTGAACCCAAGAAGATAGCACC
>NW_028014926.1:0-757 GCF_054177405.1 Leptonychotes weddellii
TTCTGGTGTCACCACATCTGATCCTTCCTCAGGAGCCATCAGGTCAACTTCAAATTAGGTTCTCAGTCTGGTCACTTCTCTCCATGTCTGTTGGCATGTCCCAGGTCCTGCTCCCATCTCTGCTGGCCTGGACCAGCGCAGGCGTCTCTGCCCTCATCTTCCCTGCTCTGCCCTTCCCCACTGCCCCCGTTCTCCTCAAGGCAGCCAGTGGGGTCTGGTAAAAAATAAATCACATTGCAACATGGATAAACCTTGAGGACGTATGTTAAATGAAATAAGCCAGTCACAAAATGACCAATAATGTATGATCCCGTCTATGTGAGGTCCCTAGGGGAGTCAAATCCAGAGACAGAAAGTAGATGGTGGGTGGCAGGGGCTGGGGGAGGGGGACGGGGAGTTAATGTTTAATGGGGACAGAGTTTCATTTTGGGATGATGAAAACATTTTAGAGATGGATGGTACAACAATGCGAATGTGCTTAATGCCATAGAACTGTATACTTTAAAATGATCATGATAATACATTTTATATATGTTTTACCACAATAAAAAATTGGTGGGGTGCCTGACTGCTTTAGTCAGTGGAGCGTGCTACTCTTGATCTCAGGGTTGTGAGTTTGAGCCCCACGTTGGGTGTAGAGATTAAAAATAAAAGCTTTTTGGGCGCCTGGGTGGCTCAGTTGGTTGGGCGACTGCCTTCGGCTCAGGTCATGATCCTGGAGTCCCTGGATCGAGTCCCACATCGGGCTCCCTGCTCA
>NW_028014927.1:0-757 GCF_054177405.1 Leptonychotes weddellii
CTCGGATTCACTTCTCCGCACGTCCTACCTTCCAGAAAGTGGTCGCTTTTCTGTTCAGAGAGTTGTTGCTATTCCTTTCTTCGATCTCCTGTTGAGTTTGTAGGTGTTCAGAATGGTTTGATCCCTATCCAGCTGAATTCCTGAGAGGAGACGAAATCCAGGTCTCCTACTCCTCCGCCATCTTGCTCCGCCCCCCCTGGTCTTTTAAAGATTTTATTTGAGAGAGAGCGCGCGCGCGCAAGAGCACAAGTAGGAGGAGGGGCAGAGGGTGATTAAGCAGGGGGAGGGGCAGAGAGAGAGGGAGAAGCAGGCTCCCCACTGAGTGGGCACCTGATGTGGGACCAGGTGTGGGGTCCGATGGGGGGCTTGATGGGGGGCTCGATCCCGGGACCCTGGGATCATGACCTGAGCCGAAAGCAGACCCTTAACCCACTGAGCCACCCAGGCGCCCCAAGTGCTCCTTGTTTTGATGCAGGGTTCCTTTCAAATGTTGATGATTTTGAATGTGTGGTAAGTCTCTAATGGATGTGCTCCTTTTGCCCTTCACATGCTGGATTCATAGTTACTATGTTAAATTGCCTTGATCAATTCGTGCTTGAAATAGTCTTAGAAAACTAATGACTACTACATTTAACTTGAGAAAATTGGGGATTGATTTTTTTCCTAGTATTCTGCCTCCTTCCACTTCTAGTTAACCGTAACTGCATTCATCTTTAATTTAAAATTTTCCATCTATTTTTCGAGGGTTAATAAGGTT
>NW_028014928.1:0-757 GCF_054177405.1 Leptonychotes weddellii
CCAAACTGTGGAAAGAGCCGAGATGCCCTTCAACAGATGAATGGTTAAAGAAGATGTGGTCAGCATAATTATTTTGAGATTCATCTGTATAATTGTGTGGATCAATAGTTAATTTACTTTTATTGCAGAGTAGCATTTTATTGTATGGATATACCACAATTTGTTTTTCTTTTCATTTATTGATTGTCATTTGGCTTGTTTCCAGTTTTTGGTATTATGAATAAAGCTGCTGTGAACATATGATATATACTTTCAATTCTTTTGGATAAATGCTTAGGGATGGAATGGCTGGATCTTATGGCAGGTGTTACAGGTTGAATTGCATTCCCCCCCAAAAAACATATGTTGAAACTCTACCCCCTTCGGAATGTGACCTTATTCTGAGCTAGGATCTTTAAATTTTTTTTTATTTTTTAATATTTTATTTTTAGTTATTAGAGAGAGAGAGCATGCACATGCATGAGCAGTGGGGGAAAGACAGAGGGAGATGGAGAAGCAGATTCCCTGCTGAATAGGGAGTCTACACAGGGCTCGATCCTGGGACCCTGAGATCAAGATCTGAATGGAAGGCAGATGCTTAACTTCCTGAGCCACTCAGGTGCCCCTTGGGTTAGGATCTTTATATAGGTAATCAAGTTAAAATGAAGCCATTAGGCAGGACCTTATCCAGTATAACTTGTGTCCTTACAGAAAGGGGGAAACTTGGACACAGAGACACATATATAGGAAGACCATCATGTGAAGATGAATGTAGAAA
>NW_028014929.1:0-757 GCF_054177405.1 Leptonychotes weddellii
GAGGGCGGCACTGGCCCAGCGGCACCAGGAAGGCGCCATCTCGTTGGAGGAGCTGGCGGCGGTGCTGAGGGCCACCCTGGAGCAGGCTGCAGCCACGGCCCGGACCACCTTTGCTGGGCTCAGGGGGCCCGTGACGCCAGATGAGCTGTTGAAGGCAGAGATCATCGACCAGGACGTGCACGAGCAGCTGAAGCGGGGACAGACCACAGCCCGGGACGTGGGCAGGCTGGACTCGGTCCAGAGGTACCTGCAGGGCACTGGCTGCGTTGCGGGCATGCTGCTGACCAGCTCCCGGGAGCGGCTCGGCATCTACGAGGCTCGCGGGAAGGGGCTTCTCAGGCCCGGCACGGCACTCATCCTCCTGGAGGCACAGGTGGCCACGGGCTTCATCCTTAACCCGAAGGAAAACAGGACATACTCTGTAGAGGAGGCACTGAGGGCCGGCCTCATCGGGCCTGATGTGTTTGCAAAGCTGCTGTCGGCCGAGCGCGCCGTCACCGGCTACACGGACCCCTACTCGGGCGACACCATCTCCCTCTTCCAGGCCATGAAGAAGGGCCTCATCGTCCGCGACCACGGCATCCGCCTGCTGGAGGCCCAGATCGCCACGGGCGGCATCATCGACCCCGTGCACAGCCACCGGCTGCCCGTGGACGTGGCCTACCGGCGTGGCTACTTCGACGAGGAGATGAGCCGCGTCCTGGCGGACCCGAGCGACGACACCAAGGGCTTCTTCGACCCCAACACGCACGAGAAC
>NW_028014930.1:0-757 GCF_054177405.1 Leptonychotes weddellii
TGCCCAATGGAGAGGCCCACACGTCAAAGAACTGAAGGAGGTTTCTAGCCACTAGTTAGCAAGAAACTCAGGCCCTCAGTTCAACAGCCTGCAAGGAACTGAAGAATGCAAACAACCACATGCGTGAGCTTGGAAAGGGATTCTCCCACACCAGGTCTTCAAATGATACCATAGCCATGACCTGCAGCTTGACTACAACTCATAAGAAACCTTGAGCTAGCTAAGTTGCACCTGGATTCCTAACCTACAGAGACTGTTAGAAAATGAATGTTTGTTGCTTTAAGTTCCTAAGTTTTAGGGTAATTTGTTATGTAATAACAGATAATTAATTCAGTGGGAGAAATAATCAAGTGTATGTCAGATAGTTGATAAATTTGGGAGAGGACTCTGATTTGGAATTCTGAATGGAATTAAATGTTTAATAGAGTCAGTATAGGAAATACAATGATATGTTCAAGGATGCATCATTGTATAAAGCAGCATGCCACAGGATATTATACCAAAGCTTCTGGTTTCATGATTCCACTTTATTTCTAAGATATGTATGTAAATCTGTCTTTTTTTTTTTTTTAAAGATTTTATTTATTTATTTGAGACAGAGAGAATGAGAGACAGAGAGCATGAGAGGGAGGAAGGTCAGAGGGAGAAGCAGACTCCCTGCCGAGCAGGGAGCCCGATGCGGGACTCGATCCCGGGACTCCAGGATCATGACCTGAGCCGAAGGCAGTCGCTTAACCAACTGAGCCACCCAGGCGCC
>NW_028014931.1:0-757 GCF_054177405.1 Leptonychotes weddellii
GGGTGGCTCAGTTGGTTAAGCGACTGCCTTCGGCTCAGGTCATGATCCTGGAGTCCCGGGATCGAGTCCCGCATCGGGCTCCCTGCTCGGCAGGGAGTCTGCTTCTCCCTCTGACCCTCCTCCCTCTCATGCTCTCTGTCTCTCATTCTCTCTGTCTCAAATAAATAAATAAAATCTTTAAAAAAAAAAAAAAAAATTAAGGATTCAATAATTAGGAATCATAGCAGAAAAGACATAACTGAAGAGGAAATTAGTGAGTTCAAAGATAGGACAGAAGAAAATAGCCACAATGGAACAGAGAATGACAAAAGGATGGAGAACACAAAAAGAAAGAAAACGTAAAAGGCATAGACATAGAGCAAAAACGATGTACATACATGTAACTGAAATCTCCACATAAAGATCTTTAAAGGCTAATGACTGAACATTTTCTAAAGCTGAGGAAAGAAGCTAATTCAACAGCTAAATTCAAGCTAATAAATTCAAGAAGCCCTGTGAATTCTACTGAGGCAAACTGGATTGAGGCAAAGAAAATCACCATTAGGTACACAACAGAACATTTTTGAAAACCAAACATGAGGACAAGTATCTTACCAACATCCAAAGATAAAATGACGCATTACTTTAAAAAGAGCCACAATCAGACAGATTGTCAATTGCTCAACATAAAAAATAAAAGCCAAGAGACAAAGTAATGCTACCCCCAATGTGCTAAAAGACAGTAATTTCTAACTTCAAATTCTATACACAACGCATA
>NW_028014932.1:0-757 GCF_054177405.1 Leptonychotes weddellii
GCAATTGTTTGCCAAGCATCACTGGCAAAATAAATTTAGCTTATATTTGTGATGTACTCTATTGTTTCTATCCAGAAGTGGGAACAAATAAGGAACAGGAAATTGAACATAATTTGAATTCGGAAACTGAACACAATTCTATATCATAATTTGTACATGTATAATGACCACTCTGTGTTTTCTTGTCTCTTACTTTGTGAGTTTCCATAATATTATTTCAGGAGGCTTGTCATTTTCACAGTTAATTCAATTTTGCCAATGTTTCTTTTCAAGAAAATTTGCTATTCAATTTCTCTTTTAGAAAAGAAACTAGAAGCATCTTTCAACTTTCAACATATAATGATTTTGTTAAAATCAATCTTTACTAAAGCAAATATCATTTAAAAATTCTTTTGCAAAGATTTAATATAGTTTAAATAATGTATTTTTAGATCGAATACTTCATAACAATACATCAGTAGTTTCTCTCATATTCTGATAACATACATAAAAATGTCCTTCAAAACAATAATGAAACTTAAGAAAAAGCTGTCAGAACTATTGATGACTCTTTGGCTTCAAGTTTAATATAGAAATGAGGCCCAATGATGAAATCCAAATAATTAGCAGAAATTAAAATAAAATAGAGGTTTTTTTCCTCAAGAAATTATTTTTTATCATTAGTAAAACAGTAAGTTTATTCACAGGCATTTTCATTCTGTCCTGTGAGTTAAGAAAAAGTGTTGGGGGGGCGTGTTCTCTCTCTCTCTCTCTCTCT
>NW_028014933.1:0-757 GCF_054177405.1 Leptonychotes weddellii
TCATCTCTATTAGCAGAGGTTTAGCCCACATTTACTACTTCACAAATATTTGCTGAGTCAATGATGAGGGAGCGTCCACCCAGGAAGGCCTAGGTGGACAGAACTGTTGGCCTGGCATTGTCACTCTGTCCTGTGAAGCGTACCCATGAGCCATTCCACGATCCCAGCACTTTCATGAGAGCCCCGCTTGTGTGATGTGGCTCCATTTCAGAGAACGCCAATCTTCAAGTCTCCTGGGTCTCCACTTCCTGACTTACCGGTGTGTCTCTCAGGCCATCTTTGTCTAGTTCAGTTCTTCAAAGCCAGGCTGTATCCAGAAAGAGCTGCCCTGAAATGTGTGTGGGAGGGAGCCAGGACAGGTCCACTGTGAGGATGCCTGTCCAAGGGAAGCACCCGGCCAAGGAGCTAACAGGGACTCTTGTTTACCAAGCACAGACTTAGGTGCTGGTCATCATGCCAAGTGCTCACATCCGTGATCTCACCTAATCCCCCCAGCCCAGCTGTGAGGCACGTCTGATTGTGCCCTTTGTAGATGGGCCGAATTGGAGCTCAGAGCCCTTGCTGAGACTTTCATTTCCAGCAGAATGGCCAACTAGATCACAAAGGGCCTCTGATCCCAGGAAACAACGATTTGTTTTTAAAATTGATGGCTTAATTTGTTTTTGTTTTTTTTAAGATTTTTTTTTTAATTTATTTTTTGACAGAGAGACACAGCGAGAGAGGGAACACAAGCAGGGGGAGTGGGAGAGGGAGAGGG
>NW_028014934.1:0-11482 GCF_054177405.1 Leptonychotes weddellii
TGCTGAGCATCACTATGAGTGACCATCACCACTACCTAGCCAGCTACCCAGAACATTGTCATCACCCCAAAAGGAAACCCCGTACCAATTAAGCAGTCACTTCCCATTTCCCCATTCTCCCACAGCAACCTGGCAACCACTAACTTACTTTCAGTCTCTACGGGTTTGCTGACTCTGGACATTTCAAATCAACAGAATCAATCATACAATACGTGGCCTTCTGTGCCTGGCTTCTTTCACTTAGAACAATATTTTGGAGGTCTATCCATGTTGTAGCTTGTGTTAGTCCTTCATTCCTTTTCATGGCTGAATAATATTCCGCTGTATGGATATACCACATTCTATTTATCCATTCAACCGTGATGGACATGTGGATCGCTTCCACCTTTAGGCTATCGTGGATGATGCTGCTCTGAACATTCCCATACAGGTTTTTGTTTGAATACCTGTTTTCAATTCTTTGGGATCTATACCAGGAGCGGAATTGCTGAGTCATATAGTAATTCTATGCTTCGCTTAATAAGGAAATGACATCCTTTCATGTCCTTCTTTTCTTGAAAATTTCCCTAGCCTTCTCCCCAACAGCAAGACACTGTGGCAAAGGACAAAGAAAGACAATGTTCAGAGACAAGAAAGAAACCCCTTATAAAATTCCAAAAAAAAAAAAAAACTGTTTCAACGGGGGGCTGAAGGTTTACCATGGACAGGCACAATGTTGAACACTTTGCACCAACTTTCACCAGTGCCCAGAACCGAAAGGAGCCAAGGAAACTGTGTTCCCCCAACCACCCCAGGACTGAGGGGGATGCTGGGAGGGGGCCCTGGCCAGGGTAAGAGGCAGCTATATTAATCTGGCTCCTGGCACTCCAGCAGGGAAGGGGGTTGTGTGTAATTGCAAATTTGCATTTCAATTCCCAAATACAAATTCAACCCAAAGTTGTCATCAAAGGAAAGAAGAAGATGAGGATCAAAGTGATTCCACACTCCCGGAAAAGAAGAGATTAAAGAAAGTGAATTGAACACAATCTTAAAGAAGTTTAAAAGGTGTTAATGCAGGCTAATGCAGTTAATGAAGGTTAGAAACATAAGTGGCTGCTCAATTAGCATTTTCAGTTAGAAGAAGAGGAGTTTTTTGCACCTTCCCTCATATCAAAGCCTGGATTTTTCCTCTTCTGAAAAGACAGGCTCGATTATTTCAAAAGGAAGAAGAGATTAAAAATAGATTGATGATAATTGCTTCATCTATAATAGTAACAATTTATTTCTCTGCTCCCCAAACTGAGCCTCATAATATATGATATATTTGGCTGCCCCCAAGCAGTCTTTGAACCAACATGGTGGGGGTTGGGGTTGAGTTTTGTAAAACCAACAATTAAGACCAAGGGTCCGACTTCCTGCCAGATACTCCTGTTCTCCTGACATGGTAGAGAGAAAAGGAAGCGCAGATGGACCCAGAAAGTCCTGAGTTTGGATCTTTTGTCCAGTTTCTATTCTGAATATCAATATTATATAATAAATAAGAACCAAGCCATGGGCCCTCCCACGTGGCTGGTGGTCAGGATTCTGCATGCCAGTTTCCCGGAGGAAGTAGACGTGGGTAAGGGCAAGGACAGTCTCCCCACAGTTCCTCCCAAGACAAATCAATTCCGAGGGGATAAAAGGTGGTGGCCTGCACCAGGTGGGTGGGTTTTCGGGGAGGGAGAAGCAAGGTGTGGAAGTGTGGTCAACCAGGAGTACCGGGTGCTTAAGGGTGGAACCGGATGCAGGTATCAAGGGGTGGTAGGCTGGGCAGGGGGAGCCCTGGGGCTGTGTCACACACGCAGTCGAGTCAGGTGCCAGGGCAGCGTCTAACCCACAGGGACACGAGGCCGTGAAGGACACTGAAACCTCAGAGGACAGCCTAGAGGAGGTACAAGAGCAGGTGGTGGGGCCCCGGGCAGAACGCCGGTCCCTGCCAGGCGGGTCCGAGGAGCCAGGCAGGCCTGACTCAGAGGAACATAGTCACCCAGCGAGGAGCTGGGGGTACATTCTAGGCCATTGCTTTTCATCACTGCTGGCCCAGGAGCTGGAGTCAACAAGTAGGGCAAACTTCCCTGTGGGGGTGGAAGAGTCGGGAAGGTCTTGAGTTATGGAAGCACTGCCCTCTTTAGGCTCTTAGGTCTCTGCCCGAACACACAGGAGCCACCTGTGGGGGCCCAGGAGGGACGAGAGCGATGCAGGCCGGGAAGCATAAGGAGACCGTGGTGACATCTTAGCCGACTTTGCTCAATACAAGCTTATTGGGCATAACGTCAGACGGTTCCACATTCACTCAACAAACAGTCATCAAATGCCAAGAAAACACACTTCCTATCCTCAAAAACTCTCAATTGAGTAATGGGGAGGAGACTCCGATGCAGGGAAGGATACCATTTATAAAACAATGGGGTAAGTAAGATGGTAGTGAGATGCACGGGCTCTTGCCAAATCACTGAGAAAGAGCACCAAATCCAAGAGGGGAGGAGGGCATTCAGGGAAGGCTTCCTGAAGGAGGTGGTGCTGGGGAACGGTCATGGTGGGGCTCACTGTGGGACCCTGGGCACCCAGGCTGCAGATCCAAATAGTTGCCGAGAGAAGCCCTTTCCAGTTTGTTAAGTGTAAGGAGAGCTTCCAAGGTGGGCTGTCCAGTAAGGACCATGTAAAGGCAGTGTAGTAACTCCCGTGACACAGTGCCTTTATTAGGCCTCCTCTGGCATCAGAGATGCGGCAGACGAGCAAACTCTTCTGGTTGGGGCACCTGCCTCTACAGATTTATCCATTTCACTTGATAAAAATGTCCCAAGCCCCAGAAAGACAATGGAGAACAGAGGACACCGGCTCCCGCCTTCGCGGGGCTTACAACCCAAGAGACCTGGGCTACCCCTGATTTATTCCAGAAAAGCTTGGGGGAGGCTCAGGAACTTTGGTGAATGAGCCTACCTAGGAAAAAGGAAACATTTCACAAGCGACTGAATCCATGCTGGTGAATGGCCTTGGCCTCGCCGTAGGAACAGCCGCGTTTGAAAGCCAGCTAAGC
The DNA here is from genome assembly GCF_054177405.1 of Leptonychotes weddellii. Taxonomy (NCBI): domain Eukaryota; kingdom Metazoa; phylum Chordata; class Mammalia; order Carnivora; family Phocidae; genus Leptonychotes; species Leptonychotes weddellii. Next base: position 3,056 of record NW_028014934.1, read on the forward strand.
CAGCGGGCAAACGATGTGCAGAGTGCTGATTCTTAGACACACCTGGACAGGACCCTGCGGGGAATCTCGGGTGCTGGTTCTCAAAGGGGGATCCTGAGGACAGGTTAGCAATGCGGATTCCCAGGCCCCGCCCCGCGGCGGGGTGGGGCCAGCGATCCGTGGACTCCTATTGGTTCTGCCGCACACTCCCGCTCGAGAAGCACAGAGCTGGAGAAAGGCACAGTTCTAGCTGCACCCGGTACCTGTGCTGGGGCAAGTCCAGGAGCCGAGGAGGCCCTAGACATCCTCCCCTCCAGCCCTGGCCTGCGGGAGTCAAGAATGATGGTGGAGGCGATGGTGGCGGTCGAGGCGAAGGTAGGGCGATAACCAAAGACTGCTCCTCCTCACCGTTTACTGAACACTTATTAGTTGCCCTTCGCATTCCTTCCTTACCCACGAGATCAGCATCGACGTTACAGTCATTCTACAGATGAGCAAACTGAGGCATGAAGAGATTATGTTTCTTGCCCAAGTTCTCATAGCTAGCCAGGTGCATTTTTTTTTTTTTTTTAATGCAGATCTGCCTCCCTCTGGGGTCCGCAGTGTCATCCAAGTTATCCAGTTAAGTGTGTGCAAAGCAAAAGCAATCCCTCGATGCAACAGCGTATTTCCCAAGGATTCATGATTGTGAGATTCCAAGGGCAAGAGCCAGATGAAACGACAATCTTCCTCTCCTTCCTGCCCCCAAGTCACTTACAGCGCGAACACTGCGTCCCACAAGCAGATGCATCCTTAAGATAATTGACCCTTGTCATTTGCAGATTTACTATTCTTGAATTTGGTTGTTTGCTGGCAACCCTGAATCCCAAGGTCTGTAATCAGCTGCAGTTTCAATGAGTCACACACGGAAATCCCAGGCCCTGCACGGCTGGTGTGGAGAAAGGAGACCACCAAGTGGGCGAGACGTGAGCAAGAGCCTGGCTCCAGGCCCCTCTCGGCTCCCATTCCCTGTGGTCTTCTCATCAGGTGCAAAGACTATTAGAAAGTGATGCAGAGTCTGCTTCCTTTTGGAAAATGACCCCAGAAAAGGCCAGGATATTTATGATGCTGCAGCTTTGCTCAGATCTCAGGAAGCACACCTCCTGTTGGCTGGGTCTGCTGCATGCTGCCAGTCTGTGTTCATGATGATAATGATATATTTGGATTTATGCTTCTCTCCAACTGCCCCCAGGCATGGAAAGTTATGATGCACCTCCTACACCTCCCTGCCCTCCATCCCTGCCCTAACTTCTCTGAGTCCTTGCTCACTCCACTCTGGTGGACATCACACCCCACACCATCCTATTTGCACACTGGCTTCTCAGAGGAGGCCGCAGGCCAAAGGGCAAGCCTCGTCCCACCTGTCCGCTTCCCCAACACCTAACATAGCTCTTGGCATCAAGGTGCTTGGGAAAGTGTTTGTTGAGTGGATACATGAATCAGTTAGTTAGTTAACTGATTAATTCATTTCACCTCAGCTTTGTGGAGATGTAGGTATTATTTCTCTTTGTCTCTGAAGGAAACTGAAGACCAGAGAGGGTCGGTGACTTGTCCAAAGTCACACAGTCAGGGCATCCCTAGCCTCCAGTCCAGAGTTGTTAGGCAGAGCACCTAGCCTGATGCCTGGAATGCACATAAACTTAACGTGTTGTAATCTTCCCACCTCCGCCCCTTCGCAGGTACAGTTCGGCAAAAGAGCTGGGACTAGTTTCTTCTTTACCAGTTACTCCTCACATGAGGAATTTGAGTTAGGAAACTGCCTCTTAGGGTAGCAAGCCCATCTGCAAAGAAAAGCCAGCACTTGTGCCTCTGTTTTATTATCACAGTTGGATACCCAATCTATGCCTAGGGCATCGAGGAATAGCAGGTGGCTGAAGAAAAATCAGGGAATGAACGAGTATATTCTGCCACGCCTCCAATGATAGGAGACTCCATTTCATTTTCAGACAACACTAACCCCAAGGAAATTTGCCCCAACTCATTCTGCTATGCTCCCCCTTCGAGGTCCTAAGGAAGCCCCTGAGACCTCAGAGAACCAGTCCAATTCTTCTGCCCACGTGGCCACCCCCATTTGAAGAAAACCCCTTTCATTGCGACCATATTCCTATAGAATGCATGTTCTTCCTGTTATTATCAGTCGTACTCTGGCTTGCAATGCTTCCGATGGTGGAAGGAAGACGTGTTTATGTTCTTTATTCATCTCCCAGGTGGGACGCAGACCCTTACTTTATGTCAAGGCCATGTCTCCTCTCGGTTTCGGGCTCCCTGGGGTCAAGGTCTCTGCCTTCCCCTTAATGAAGTCCATATAGCATCCAGGTCTCCATGGGGCCCAGCACTGAATTGGCACCAGGCCCAGGGCACATGCAGGGGAGCAGAAGAACATCCCTGCGGCGGGGGGGAGGGCAGGCCGCCTCTCACTGTGCCATCCAGACTTTGCAAATCACCCAAATAACTCTCTATCCAGGAGCCACGTCTTTGCTGGGGGAAGGGAGTTTTAAATTGGTAGCTTCCGAACATAACAAGCTCAAGACCAGACAAAGGCTGCTGAACAGCCCCCGTGGGAACCAGTGGTTTTATGAGCCCGTCATATTTACTATTATCCAATGAGTCATCGGCGGCGTGTTTTCATTTTGAGGCTGCTGGACGAATGGGCTCTCATTGGAGCCCCTCTTGATCCATTATTTATGCCCGCTCTTTGTCCTCTCGACTGTACCCTTGCAGGCGGGAGCCTTGGTCGACATCCACCAGCAGCATTTGCTGGGCTGATGCACATCCTTCATTTCAAGCAAAGCCTGCGGTGCTTAAAAATAGCCAACTAGGCAAACACTCTGATTATGACATTTCTAGCTGATATTTCCCTTGCCTTTCATTAGGGAGAAAGCTAGCATTAGGCCAACCCGCAAGTCCAATGGGTAGAAATTAAGAACACCGTGTTTATGACTTCTGCTCAGACCTGTTTCCCAGGAAGCTTATGTGGGCGCTGTAACAACTGGGATCAACAATTTGAATATGTCTGTCTTGCCTAAAGACCACTTTGCTGATGCCACGGAAGGAGGCACAATTCGCTAATTATAAATCGTCCTTAAGTTTGCACTTAACACCGTAAGAGCAAATCACTTGTGAGTGTTCAGAATTGTGCCTAGACATTTGGTGCCGCGAGAAAATATAAGGCTTGTGAAATTTAAAGTGACTCATCAAATCCAAATTTGCTTTATGTTATTGGCCACTAATGACGCGCCATCTTGGCTAAACCGAGAAATGGTTTCCTTTCTAAGACGATGGGTCACCAGGACAATTCCCTTGGTGGCTAATTGTCTTCCTGCTGCTCATGTCACTGCTCAGAGGGCTGCCTGGCACCCTGGGGGAGGCGGGTCTGGAAGCCCCCACCGTGGGGCAGCCGACGCAGGCCGGGGCGGGTCCAGGGGAGATGGGTGGAACTGGGCGGGGGGCTCTGGTAACCAGAACACAGCCAGGAGGCCGGGCAGCGGACGTCGAAACGGAAGTGTGTTCCAGGTCCACCGGAGCCCTCCGTGGGGTTTGCCTCTGGAGCACCACCACCAAAGGACTGAAAGTGGTTGGCTCTCACCTGTACAACCATAGCAGCAATGCGCGGTCCCCTAAGGACTGTCCTTTCATCACCAGTGCCTGTTTCTGAGACCCACACCCCACCTGGACGCTGTCCTGGCTCCAGTCACCCTGAGCTGGCTCCCCGGCACTGCCTCCAATTCTATGAGCTCTGCCACGTGGTCCCAGTAAACTCCCTTAGGCTGACACCAGCCAGAGGGGTCTCCATGGCCAGTGCCCAAAGCGCCCTAGCAGAGGAGAGCGGGAAAATGAAAGCAGGAGAAGGATACATACCAAGACCCAAGGCCCTGTGGTCCAGGGGAGGGGTCGAATCAGAGAGGGAGACTCGGACCCAGGGCTCAGGGCCTGAGAAGTCAGACGGAGCACTGGAAAACCAGGGTGATGCCTGCCTGGGAGCACAGACACCATTCTCTCGGGCAGCGGAAACTGTTGCTAATAATTTAGACTCACGGATAGTCAACTGTGGGGTCGCTCCCAACCTTGCGTCTCAGTGGTGCCAGAAACAATATGACAGCTCAGGGCTCAAGCCACAGAGTGCTTATTCTAATTTTGATGACTGGTGGGAGGTAATGTTGGAAAGGGAAACATGCTTCCTGCCTGGGATGATCGGAGCATCCCTGTAAGAAAACAAGGCGTTGGAGTAGAATTATGTACTTCTTCATTGAACAAACGTGTGTTGAGCTCCTATTTCTGCAAATATCTGCTGTGGGCACTGGGGAGACCAAGGGGACCAAGTCACGGGCCCGACTTGCGTCCTTGAGGCAGGACGGGGCCTGAGATGTGTCAAGAGACTGAACACACACGGAGTTCAGAAGCAGAGAAAGCCTTTGAGCTGAGAGGAGGAGGGAGGAGGCAGGAGGGGTTGGCATTATAGCTGCTTCTTGAAGGAACCGGAAGCTCTCACCGACAGCAATTCCAGACCCAGGGGCAGACAGCAAAAAGGGAAGCTGTCTCATTGGGCTGTTGTACCTTCAGTACCGGGCGCCATGGGGAAGGTAGGCTGACGTCAGATCGTGGAAAGCCAGGCTGGGAAGTGTGGATTTTATCTCCTCGATGGGGAACCAGTAAGGACTTGGAGCCGGAGAGAGACAGGATCCAAGCAGCGACCTGCAGGGAATTTCTTGGGGACAGTGCACAGGGCCAATGAGAGACGGGGAGAGGCTGAGCAGAGTTTAACCAGCTCGGAGGCTACTGCAAGCAGGAGCCCTCCTTCAAGGCTAATGGTGGGAATACAAAGGAAGACAGAGATGCAAAAACCTTGAGGGTGGAAGGATTGAGAGGTGTGGCATTGGTACCCGGGTGGGTATGGAGAGAGAGGGTAAGCCGAGGGTCCCGCAGGGTTTGGGCCCAGATGGCTGCTCAGTTCCGTTTAAGTAACATGCATTTCCTGAGCACCTGCTCTGTGCACAGCATGGGTGAGGGGTGGAGAGGCAGAAGGGGTGGAGAGGAGGCATTCGTGGTAAAGGAAAAGACGGGAAGGCCTGGGTCCTGGAGGGCCTGGGATACCACGTTAAGGAGCTGGGGCTGTTTCTTTAAGACGGGGGCTTATCCAAATGTGCTCCATGCACACGAATTTCCCCTTTAGCATCAGTGAGGGGCACCGTGCCTCTTAACTCCCCCACCGCCAGTTTCCTGGAGTGGAGGCTGGGGGTAAGAGAAAGGAATTATAAGCCCGAGGAAAACACACGACTGTCACTAGAAGTGGTTACCCTTAAGCCCAGTGGTGCCACCCCAGCCCCGAGCCACGGTCTTCCTTGGGGTCCCTCCTGGCCTGGCTTCCCAGCTGCCTCAGACTCCTCTCCCAGCATTCACTTCATCCCAAGACAGTTACGCCAGCCCATATTTGTTTCGGAGCGAAATGTATACGCTGCGGACAAGACGCTCATAGGAGTGCACAGTACACTGTCCCAGATGGGCCTCACGAGAGGCCAGGACCCAGTCAAGGCTCAGCCGTGTCCCGCCAGGACAGGTCTCCAGCACGCAGGGCCAGAGCCAGGCCGACACATCCTATAGGATAGTCTTCATTTCCTGCCCTCTTTGGAGCAAAAGCTCAGACACATGCGTGCGTGCGCACGCTCCACATAGAGAAATAATCATTTTCAGGTAGGGAACATACTTCCTCCAAAGGAAGGGAGGAGGTTTTTCTCTAACTCTACGGGGAGCAGTTCTGTCCCTAAGCCCAGGCAGAGTAGAAAACCGCATTGAAGAGCAGCTCAAAGCATCCTGGGTGAGGGCATTCAGGAGCAGCTTGGAGCCTGTGTCCTGGGCCTCCAGTGCCCCAGCCCTCCCGCACCCCCAGGCTGCTTCCAGGCTCCAGAGCTCTTCCACTGAGAAGAGTCTCCATCCAGTCCCCACTGGACACCTTGTGACGGAGGAGCTACGGAGGCTCAGAAAACATCAGTAACTGGCAAAGAGTCCGGCACGAAAGCAGAGCTGGGATTTGAACTCAGGTCTGCCTGTGCTCTCAACGAGTGGGCACGTGGCCCTCCCGGGCAGGCCGCCAGCGGCACGTGGGGAGCTGTGGAACGCTCAAGCGGACCTTGACCTCGGGAGAGCTGTGTCTAATGTGGGAAGCTCCGCCATTAACAAAGATAAAGCGAGGAGAAATGCTGTGCTTCTATCTTGTACGTGGGACTTGGTATCTCAAGTCTTTCAGATTCAGCACACGGTCGATGCCGGGCCTCACAGCGGCTGGACCTGGCTGCTCCCTTGACCTTGAATGATCTGGCCCAAACGAAATGGCCAACCTTACCCAGGCCTGCCTGCCAACACCAGAATGATAACCACCACCAGAGACACATCTGCTCCCTCGTCTCAAGCGTATTTGCTTGCCTTTGCCTTTTGTTGGAGGGAAGTTAGGGGTGAGATCTGGAGGAGAAATGTAATCCCTTTTCCCTCTCTCGGAAACAAAAGAGAAGTTGTGAGATAAGCAATTACTTTTGCTTTTGATTTCTCTGCTTATGATGAAAGTGGGAAGGGTGGAGTCTGGGTCAAGAGAGGTGTGTAATTAGGAGGATGGTTTTGTTTTGCACGCGCTCACACACACACACACACACAGCCCCTCAGAACCAATTAAGTAAACTCTGGGGTGACTTGTCATAGATGAGTCACGACATCACAGGTGGGGAGCTCTTGAAAGGTTGTTAGCAAACTAATGAATTCTATGATAGCTGCTCAATAATTCCCAGGGCTGAGGTTAGCTCCTGGAACATGTACTTTTGCTGGAAGAAGATTGAGTTAAAACCATGTGGACAGTGCCTCTGACCATCTGTTTCCTGAGAACATTTGCACCATGAAGAACCCATGGAGGTGGAAGGCCCGGGCTACTGGGGAGGGAGACCTCTGAAAAACACTTGGCTCAGGGCACTAAAAGGTAAAAGTCATCTCTAAGTCAGTACCACCCTCGGGACCGTCATGGTGGTCACAGGCAGTCAGGACTGAGCTCTGAGCCTCTAGGGTGTGCACTGGGAAAGGAGACTAAATCAGAAATATGGTTCCGGACCTCAAGAAGATCCTGCTTTGGTCGGGAGACACTGTCCCTACTTTGGGAAAACTCCCAGGGAAGACAGCGTACCCTCCACTTGGGAAGCTCTCCAGCTTGTTGAAGACATAGGTCCTTCTGAAGTTTCTGGTTGGTGGAGAAGACACGGACTAGGCCCATGGGAAAAGCCAAGCCACCTGAAAGATGGAGGGAAGGGAGAAAGACAGTGCTTGCCTTCGGGGGCCCTCTGGACTGATGGGGAGGATAGAGGCCTGCTCTGATCAGGGAGGGGAAGGGCCCTGGGTCTCATGGGGAGGTAACATCCCTCTAACAGGGACTTGGGGCCCAGAAAGTGGTGCCCGTGCATTGTGCTTCTGCCTTGCAGCACCTTTCTGGAATCATCTCTTATACTGATGGCGTTATCTTGATGATTTCCTTAAAAATGTATCACCTTTTGCCTATAAGTCTCCACCCGCCCCCGGCACCTGATTTAGCCCAACCCCATGAAGACCCCATCCATGGGTCTACAGAGAAGCCGGTCCCTGCAGGGCCTCTTCCTCACACCCTGCACAGCTCTGTCATCCCAGGCAAGTGGTCCCAGAGGCTGGCAAGTCCAAAAGAGGATGGGTCACGGTAGGCCACCATCAGTTTCTCTAGTCTCAAGAGGCACAGAGTGGACAGTGGAGAGAGTTAAGGGGACAAATGAAATCTGCTTCTGCTTCTCCCCACTTCTCCCCTGTTATGCAACTCCTACTTCCCAGGCCCCACCAGCCTGGAGGACCAGTGGTGACTTGAGTGAGAACCACCAGGTTTTCTAGATTTGAGCTCCACCCAGTTAGCTGCCTGCGCACCAAGTCCCCGGTCCCGCCCTCCCCATGGTCCCCATGGTTGCTACCCACGACGTGATGGAACTTTCTGTTTCTCCAGCTCACGGAACCTCCCAGCACTTCTGCTATTGCCCTCACAGGCAGAGGGGCCTCTTTCCACCATCCTGGACATGTTGCTTCTAGAAGAAACCACAGCTGATTTCCAGGGCCCGTGTTTGGCTTCCTAGTTCACTTGCCCTAGGAATTTCGAATACGGACCTCAAGGGTGGCTCAAAGGGCCGTTTGAGAAATGCGCTCACGGGCCAGTATCAATACCGAACTGGGCACCCACCGGGAAGCCATGGGCTTTGACTGTCTCCTATTAAAGTTCAAGTCCCAGCCTTCAGGGAACCCGGTAACCGCCTCCTTCCTGCCCCCCAGGACATATTGGAACTTCCCTCTTTTGTTTGAAAGTCTCAGTTCTAGTATAGATATAGCTGCTCTTATGGTCCAGCATTTCTGAAGGGTGGTTTCCAG
>NW_028014935.1:0-757 GCF_054177405.1 Leptonychotes weddellii
GAGTGCACACGTGCTGCGGGGGGACGGGGAGGGCAAGGCCCGTGGCTGAATTTTCCACACTGGGGGCACTAGTCACCTGGAGAGGGTGAGTGTCACCACTCTGCCCCCTAGCCTCGGATGCCTTCTCTACTTAAGAATCCTCTCCAAAGCTTCGCTCCTCTACGCAGGTATCCTGCCCTCATGATCTCTCCTTCCTTGAAATTCCTTCTGCTCATACTTTTGAGTGGTTCCCAATCCAGGCTGTACATCAGAATAATCTGGAGAACTGGTCCCCAGACCAATTATATCTGGATTCTCGCCCTCTTTTACATAGCTTTAGAATCACTCCGAACAGGACTCTAAAGAGCAGCAAGGGTGGAGAAGCACCGCTCTACAAACCTCATCCGACCCACAATCACATCTTTAGCGCTGCCCACTACCTTCTGTCAACCAGCTCCACTAAACTGTCAATAACCTGAAGGCAGCTAACAATTCCATGTCTCTCCCACTTCAGAGCACAAGGCCGAACACAAACAGCTGATAGGACACCCAGCATCCCACTGAAAATACATGTAATGTGAAACAAGATGTTGACATTGGGATGCTAAAGAAGTATTACAGTGAGTCTAAAATGCAAGAACCAGAAAGCATGTAGGTGAAAGAGATTTTAGAAAAACAGATAGGCTAGAAAAAATTAATACATCGTAGGAAAATGATCTTTTCCAAAACAAAAAACAAAAAAAACGATTTTTAACCAACTAAGAACTCATCCATTTAC
>NW_028014936.1:0-757 GCF_054177405.1 Leptonychotes weddellii
TCTGTTATGGCCTCTTATAGTTTTGTTCTCAGACTGTTCCCACACAAGCTGGCCAGACAGCCAGGCTGGGGACCAGAGAAGCAGGCAGACAGAAGACAGACCACTCCTAGTGAAGATGATCAGAGCAGTGGCGAGGAGAAGCCCTAGTGTCATGTTTTCACGAATGTGTTGGCATTTTTCCACAAATCCTAAGGAGACAATGTTCTTTCTACTGAATAATACCATGCCTAAGAAGAGAATATCACCTGTGCCTGATGAATATGGTTTCACAGTAGCTTTTCAAAATCTCCACAGGTAAGTGTCTGTACGTATTAACTCATTTAGCATTACAAAATGCAACCTAATTTTAAACTCAACGTAAACCACATTATTCCACTCATGGTACACAATTTCCAAAAGCAAATTATTGGGTTTTTCGTTTTAAATCCAGGTCCCACACAGGCTTCAACAAATTAAAATTTGAAAATTACTTCAAAGAAACAAAAAGACTCACACCAGGTTCAGCATGCTGAGTAGTCCCAATGCTATTTTTAGAAAGAGCAACACTTCTCATGTGCAACTTTTTCCCAATGATACTAACAAGGTCAAGGATCATATCCTATCTAAAAACAAGACCTATACCAATAGCTAGGATCTCTTATACTGCCTTATGTACAAGTGCTGTGACCTGAAGGATTTATTTGTATTTTACATACGTCTTTATGTTTACATACTTTATATTTAAAATATTCATATTACTTATATATACTATTCTTAT
>NW_028014937.1:0-757 GCF_054177405.1 Leptonychotes weddellii
TCACCTTGGCAACCCAGGTGATCTGGTGTCAGGCCTGTGGCCCTCTCTCTCTCCCTCCCTCTCTCCTACTTGGTGTGGGTTACTTACTGCAGCCAGATGTGAGATCATCACTTCTCCAGCTCTAGGCAGGTGGGAAGGAGGGCCTTACTGGGAAGAGACCACAGCCTTGCTCTGTGCTGTGACCAAGTACCGGCTTGACAATGACAGGGCAGACCAAGCGGGACCTCCTCCTGGACATTGGTCCTGGAAACTCAACCGGCTGGATTTCCTATGGGCCCTTCCTGGATATCAGGGCTTGTCCCACTTCCACAAGCTTCTCTTTGCTGGCTTTGCCCCCTCTGTGGTATAGGACGGGGCCTTCCCCAAGCAGAGGGGGATCCATCCCTCCCCCTGACTCCCAGTCCCTGGTCCGATGGCCCCCCACCTCACCCCTTCTGGAAAGCGCTGGTGGGAACAGGGGAGATCCCTGCCCTTCCTCCCCCAGGGCTCAGGCTGCTGTGTCCAAGATTAATCATTAATGGACTTCCAGCTCCAACCCAGCTCCAGCCCCACCCACCCATGTCCGAAGACTGGGAAAAACCTGGAAAGGGGGCTATGAGGAAGAAACCAAGGCCAGGGCACACACCAATGTGCCCCACCCCCCCAACCTCCCCCCCCCGCCAGCTGCCCACCCTCTGTCAGCCCGCCGGGCACTCGGACCCGGAGCGGTTGTTGCACTCCCGCACCACTCAGGTCTGAGGGGCTGACTCCCGCGGTC
>NW_028014938.1:0-757 GCF_054177405.1 Leptonychotes weddellii
AAAAAAAAAAAAGAAGAAGAAGAAGGTAGCGGGAGGGGAAGAATGAAGCGGGGGAAATCGGAGGGGTAGACGAACCATGAGAGACGATGGACTCTGAAAAACACACTGAGGGTTCTAGAGGGGAGGGGGTTGGGAGGTTGGGTTAGCCTGGTGATGGGTATTGAGGAGGGCGCGTTCTGCATGGAGCACTGGGTGTTATGCACAAACAATGAATCATGGAACACTACATCTAAAACTAATGATGTAATGTATGGGGATTAACATAACAATAAAAAATTTTAAAAAATTTCATGATAAATTTAAAAAAAACAAAAAAAACCTCCCTGCCCGAGCCCCTTCCTCATATAACTTGAGATGCAAATGGCACTGCTTATGTTGGGAATGGCTAATGGATTCCACAAGGTCCAAGCTCTTGTAATTATTGACCAATCACCAAAATACCATGGTTTAGAAAACACATCGTAAACTTTCCTGTGAAGTCTCCAAGATTTTTATTAACATGCGTGACATTAATGGTCATGCTTATTCTGCCATAATAGAGGGCGTGTCCCATTTCTTTGAAATAATAAGGCATTTGGGGGAACTATCAAATTTCACTTTTGGCTGAACCTGGTCTATAAGCTCTTCCAAATGTAATGCATTTTGTGTTCCTCCTTGGGGTAGGAAAGATTATTTTCTGAGTTTTAATTGAAAAAAAAAAAACCACCCAAATATTGTATTCTGCTGTTAAAAAAAGAAAAGCGACCCACAAACGTGG
>NW_028014939.1:0-757 GCF_054177405.1 Leptonychotes weddellii
ATCTCAGGGTCGTGAGATTGAGCCCTGCGAGTTTTCTTGTCCCTCTTCCTCCCCCTCTGTTGCTCCCCTGTTCCCCGTGTGCATCAATATTGCGTACACCTGTGCTCTCTCTCTCTCTCTGTCTAAAATAAATCAATAAAATCTTTAAAAAAGAATAAAAGAAAACCATGGTAATCATGTCCTGTTACCACATAGGTTATACGGAATGGTTTTCTTTTTTTTTTTTTTTAGCATTATTGCATCTTGGCTTCCATAGGTTTCTATCTAAGAAAGGTATTTGAAGTCACTTTGAAAATAAAACACATAATGTTTGGTTTCATTCTCATTAATAATAATTTTAAACCAAAGACTGAGCATCAGTATATTGTTGGAAAGTGCTTAATAGATACAGGAAGTGACACCATATTTCACATTCTGCACATCAGTAGCGTGAAGATAAGACCTGGACTGGGAATATTCTTTCGTTTTGACCACAAGATACTATCATTATTCTTAGGCATATCAACTAGAGTAGTTGGGACTAAGTATAGAAAGATATGTTCTCTCATTGTTTTCTCATCGCTGAGATCGAGTGGCCCCTTTTGGCCAAGAGATAAGCACGTTACAAGTGAGTATTTTTTTTTTTTTAAAGATTTTTATTATTTATTTGAGAGAGAGAGAATGAGAGAGAACACATGAGAGGGGAATAGAAAGAAGGTGGGTTTTTTTTTTTTAAAGATTTTATTTATTTATTTGAGAGAGAGAGAATGAGAGACAG
>NW_028014940.1:0-757 GCF_054177405.1 Leptonychotes weddellii
TAAGATAGATTAAATGATATCTGAAATCATGATGTGGCAACCCCTTAATAGGGATGAGAAATAAAGAACAATAGGAGGTCTTTGATTAGTTATGACCGGTAGGTCAAACATTGAATTATATTTGTATTTTCCATGCATTCCATGTTGCAACTTTATAATATGCTATTTCACACTAAAATAATGCCATGAATTTGTTTTATATAGTTCTACATAGATATACTCTTAAATAAATCAACTATTCCTTTGATGGAAGATATTTAATTCAATTACTAAGTAAATAGATAATCATATAGTTTATAATAACCCAATTTTAAATGTATTACATAGTGAACACATTATAGGGTTTAAAAAAAAAAAACAGTGTTCTATTACATTTTCTGTTTCATTAAAAAGAAATCTCATTCCTTTATAATTTTTCCTCACTTTTCTGGGAAATTAGTTTTAAAACATTTTATAGCCTCCACATTTTATATGTAGAGACCTCACATGAGAAAAGTTTTTCATTTACAGTTCAACTACTCTGCTCCTTCAGATGTATATTCTCCTTAAAAGTATCATTTAATGTAATAATCACATTGAATTCTTTCTTCTTTCCCTTTCTCATATGCTAGACAAAAGTTTAACATCATGTGACCATCTTACTAAATACAATTTGTAATACATAAACATTTACACAGGAATTATAATAACTAGGTACAATTCCATTAAGTTAGGTAATATGACAAAGAAGTATTATTTAAATGAGATCTATTATGCT
>NW_028014941.1:0-757 GCF_054177405.1 Leptonychotes weddellii
CTGGCCTCCTTGCTAGTCCTTAAACATACCAGGCATGTTCTGGAAGGGCGTTTGCACCAGTTGTTCACTCTGCCCGGAACGTTCTCCCCAGGATATGCTTGCGGCTTGTCACTCACCCCGTAAGGTCTCTATGCAGATATCACCTTGATGGAGAAACCATCCTGAAATCCTATATAAAACACTGCTCACCCTCTGACGGTGCTCCTCATGACAGACACCCTGACATACTTTATATTTATCTATTAATTGCCTCTCCCTTCTACCAGAGTGCACGGCCCATCAAGGCAGGGAGCTTGTCTGCTCTGGTTGTGCGATGTCCTCCGTGCCCAGAGCAGGGTCCAGCATGATGGAGATTCATTAATGACTGCACACCAGCTCCGTGGAGTAGGTTCTGTCATTCTGCTTTTACAGATGGGCATAGTGAGATGCAAAGTCAGTGAGGTGCAAGATGGAACCCAAGGTCACGCACACTTGAATCTGCTTCTGAATCCAAAACATGCTCATTTGGATTCTTGCCTCAGAGTGGAGCCTGGGTCGGGTGGCTCTCTGGGCGTGGGTCGGACATACTGTCCTGGCTCGGCCTCACCCCCGCCCTTGCTGCTTTGCACCCATATTTCCGGCTGTTCCATCGGAGAGGCTGATTCACCTGTTTCCAAAGAGAGCCTTCTTTTGCCTGCAGTGAATTGTGGGTTCCAATGGACTTTTCATTCCATGTGATTCCCTCTGGTTCAGATCATCAAAAGTTCCTCACCAGTTC
>NW_028014942.1:0-757 GCF_054177405.1 Leptonychotes weddellii
CGACTGAGCCACCCAGGTGCCTAAGACTGCAGCTTTTAAGAGGATAGAGGGATTGTTGATACATGAGAAAGAAGTCATCACTCAAGCTGTCTCAGCCTTCTGTTCTGGGCTGTGAGGCTGTTTAACTAGTAAGGAATTGTCATCCATGAAGAAGATGCGGTCTTACCCTTATTCTTTCGTGTCAGCTTCCTAAAGGGGTGGGGGTGGACCTCAACACTTTTAATCGTTGCGGTAAGATCTGATGCTTACTGTAAAGCACTTGAAATTTATTTCAGAGAACAAACTGGTGGTCTCCAGAGGGGAGGTGGGTGAGGGGATGGGTGAAATAGATGAAGGGGATCACTTATGGTGATGAGCACTGAGTCATGTATAAAATTGTTGAATCAGGGGCACCTGGGTGGCTCAGTAGGTTGAGCTTCCTTCCAACTCTTGGTTTCGGCTTAGGTCATGATTTCGCAGTCATGGGATTGAGGCCTGGGTTGGGCTCTGTGCTCAGCGCAGTCTCCTTCAGATTCTCTCTCCCTCTCCCTCCTGCTCACTCTCTCTCTCAAATAAATTAATAAAAATAGAATCTTTAAATTGTTGTATCATTGGGGCGCCTGGGTGGCTCAGTCAGTTAAGCGTCTGCCTTCAGCTTAGGTCATGATCTAAGGATCCTGCGATTGAGCCCCACATCAGGCTCCCTGCCCAGCGGGGAGCCTGCTTTTCCCTCTGCCTCCCCTGCTTGTGCTCGTTCTCTCTCTAGCCCTCAAATAAA
>NW_028014943.1:0-757 GCF_054177405.1 Leptonychotes weddellii
GACTCCAGGATCATGACCTGAGCCGAAGGCAGTCGCTTAACCAACTGAGCCACCCAGGCGCACTAAAATGTATTTCTTTTAGTTTTACTGATATATATTGTTTCAAATATTCTTTCCCTAACGGTTTTATTTTGTACTTCAGTGATTTAAATAGTATTCACAAATGCAGGAGTAGTAGAGATATCCATATTTTACACACACACACAAAACACACGCACACTTATCTTGCCATTGTTTGGAAGGTGGGGAAAGAAGACCAGGGAAAACAGAAATGGTAGTGTGCATCATACTAGCGCATCGTTAGCGTGTCCAACTGGATGAATGCTGCCATGGTTGAAGTCACTAGGACAAAACACCTAGAAGAAGACTTTTTATTTCATACATACCCACACTTACACTGTCACCTGTATCACATACTCATATATATTCCTATGAGTATCTTCACACATCAGAATTCCTCTTTAAAAGCAAATGTACTTTAAATGTAAGACTACTCTGTTTTTTACAACTTGGAAATTCTGGCATTCATATTCATTGCTTCATCTTAAAATGCCATAAGCAAAAGATAAGGACAAACTAAAATCCATAAGCAATTGGTTATTTCAACATACAGCAATGAAAGGAAAATAAACACATGTAACATTGGCTGGCTCAAGTCAGTGAGTGAAAGATACACTTTTGATATATAAGAAAGCCCATAAAAAAAAGAGGTACCATTAGAAGCTGAAACATTTCTCTTTCAAATAATAATTACAAA
>NW_028014944.1:0-757 GCF_054177405.1 Leptonychotes weddellii
CTTTGGAGGAGGAGAGTGAAAATGGCGGCCTCCCAATCTCTGCCCCAGAGGAGCCAAGAACTCGGGGCCCCGCTCCTCAGTGCACCCCCAGAGAAAAGCAGTCAGTCACTCCCGTCTCCCCGGTCTTCGGCCGCACTCCATGCTCACCCGGCCTGTGCCCGAGCGTTTATCTCTGGCACCTGACTCAGTGTGGAGTCTCCAAACCCAGCAGATCCCTGCGGTGCGCTCCCGCGCCGCTCCTCCTGGCGGAGGAAGGGGAGTCTCCCCGGATCTGCCGCTTGCTGGGTCCCTGCTGGAGGAGCAGTGGCCCGACTGTGCTGCGGATCACAATTTATGATAACCCCAAGCTGAGAGCCCCCACCTCAGCTCCGTCTCTGTGGCCGGCTTCCCTGCTCCAATACCTGGGAGCTCTGCCGCACTCAGAGGCACTCCCGGTCTTCCTGTGACCCTGAGGGTCCTGAGACCACACTGTCCCAAGAGGGTTCCACCCCCCACTTGGCCACTGGAGCGACGTCCTTCAGCGGAGCCGACTTCTAAAGTTCTGATTTTGTGCTGCGCGGCTCTATCACTTGCTGGTAGCGGCCGAGGGAGACCCCCTCCCCCACCATCTATCCACCTGAATATCGCCTCGGATTCACTTCTCCACACGTCCTACCTTCCAGAAAGTGGTCGCTTTTCTGTTCAGAGAGTTGTTGCTATTCTTTTCTTCAATCTCCTGTGGAGTTCGTAGGTGTTCAGAATGGTTTGATCCCTATCT
>NW_028014945.1:0-11481 GCF_054177405.1 Leptonychotes weddellii
GGGCGCCTGGGTGGCTCAGTTGGTTAAGCGACTGCCTTCGGCTCAGGTCATGATCCTGGAGTCCCAGGATCGAGTCCCGCATCGGGCTCCCTGCTCAGCAGGGAGTCTGCTTCTCCCTCTGACCCTCCTCCCTCTCATGCTCTCTGTCTCTCATTCTCTCTCTCTCAAATAAATAAATAAAATCTTTAAAAAAAAAAAAGAAAAAGAAAAATAGCCAATACATAATTGAAAGGATTGTTGTAAGGATTCAATGAGAAAAATATTGGAAGCACCTGGCACAAAGCAAATTCTCAATAAACATTAGCTCCCTTTTACTAGATGAGTATTTCTTAAACTATAGCATGAATCAGAGTCACCTGGAAGACTTGTAAAAACACAGAGGTGAAGCCCCCAGAATTTCTGATTCAGAACGTCTGGGGTTGGAGCCCCAAGATTTGCATTTCTAGTGAGTGCCCAGGTGATGCCCCTGATCATGTGTTGAAAATCAATGCTCTGCATCAGGAATTGGCAAAGTACAGCACTTGGGCTCTATTTGGCCCACTGTTTGCTTTTGTGATTAAAGGTTTATTGGAACACATACATGCCCATTGGTTTACATATTATCCATAGTTACTTTCCCAGTATAACAGCAGAGTTGAGTGCTTACAACAGAGACTGTATAGCCCACAAAGCCTAAAATATTTATTCTTTGGCCTTTTACAGAAAAGTAGGCAGACCTGCTGTAGACTATCATGTGGTATTCTTCCTAGGGAGTTTTAGGGCTCTTACAATTTGTTTAAAGTGTATTTTCTGTCAGGAGGCCTAGATATCTTCCCAAATATTAGAAAACATATTCTCTGTGAGCCTGAAGACTTGCTTAACTGAATCCATGGAAATATAATGATATCCTTGCATAGGGGCCTCTTGAATTTGAACCCAAGCTTTGGTTATTTCACTTCTTATATGTTAAATGGGGATAGTAATAGTACTCATTGCATAGGGCTATTATGCGGATTAAAGGGAGTTATACACTTGAAGCATTTAGAAAAGTCCCTGGCATATAGAAAGCCATCAGTAAGTATTAGCTATTACCATTATTATTAAGGGAAAAGGCACCTCCGGAGGGCTCTGTTCTCAGAACCACACTTCCCCTTTCCAGGTTCTTCAAGCTTTTTAATTAGCATATGAGATCATAAAGTGTATTCACTATATGTTTATGATAGCAATATAGCCACTTACTCTAGTTTAAAATACTTGACCACAAATCTTGTTATCTCTAATAAATATCAAAAGCAAAGAGACCAAATTGCGTTTTTATGGGGATGATTCATTAGAACGAATGACAAAATTAATAGGGCAGATTTAGACAAATCTGTTCCTTCCAGCAGTCCTTTGTGGAGCCTTAAAGTCTTTTCTGAAATGCGAAGGAGATGAAAGGTCCTTTAAATGAAAAAGAAAAAAAAAAAATCTGGCATACCATGTGAAGGAATCTCTGTGGTCAAGTTTAAATTTTTATCCTGAGTTGTTTGTTCTGAATCTGAGGCTGTCCAGAAAGGTCACGGAAAATAAGTTTTCTTTGGGTTCTATCACAGGGCTGTTTTGCTTGTAGAACTTTGCCTTCTAACAGTCTTTGAACTTGAAGCGCTGGGCACACAAATGAACTGCAGGCGCTTACTCGTGACATGAACACGGTATCCGTCAGCTCCACCCTCTTTCCCATCCTTTTGACTGTCATCTTGCTCTCACTTGGCATACTAACACCACACTTTTCTTGTACCTACTAACAGCACAACAGTCTTAAGAGCTGGGCAGATATCCATTAGGTTCCTGGGTTTTTCCTTAGAACTTGTAAGCCCGGGCCTCTTTTTCCTCTTTTCTAAAATGAGATCATTGACTCATATAGTATTGTGAATATGAAATCTGAGAGCATAGGACAAGTGCTTTGCGAACTCCTGATGTGTGTGAGGACTCCACAAATGTTACAGCTTTGTCTTCTACCCCCGTTACCCCCGCCATTTTTTGAACTATGTAATGAGACCTTATAAAGTAATCTGTCTTTACTTAGTCCTTTAAAAATGGTTTCCTAAGAATCTGGGTCCTTTAAGCTGAACTGTAGCCCTCACTCAAGGGGAACAGCCGTGTGTGAAAGAATTAAAAGCAGCTGGGTTAGGAACAGACTTTCCTTTAAAAGGGTGGTTCTGAGAGAGCGCTGGGGCGTGCCAGGGGGGCCAGAAGAATCACTTAGGCGGGGATAAACTAACTGCTGCTAGGGAGTAATGGACTGCCCTGGGAGAAGCCTTGTAGTGTTAATGAGGCAATGAACACTAGGGTTAAAAATAGTAGTAAGTTCATATTGAAACAGATGGAGTTGAAAGCAACGAAAATGGCCTGAGGCAGTTGTAGGTGCAAATAAGGTGACTACACATATATTTTAGAAAACTGAACTGCTCAGTAAGGGTACAAATGAGATTTTTGAAAAGAAATGCCCTCTAACCATGGTATTGCATAGGTAAGAGTATACAACATATAGATAGTATTAAATAATCTATTTTGATTAAAAACCTGAGTAGGTGGAGAGCTTATTCCTACACCTGTAGGGTACTTCTCCACTCTGGAAGTAAGTCAGACCATCTTAACAGTATTTTCACAATTCCATATTTCCTGGTGACAGCCTTAGAATTGCTGGTGAAATGTCCGTAGACCTGTCCATCATTGCAATTGATCCAAGGTTACAGAACAAAACCATGCAACTTTCTCTTGAATCAACACCAAACTCCGAATCTTTAACTTTGGAGATAAAGGTGTACAGTTCAACCTTTATTTCCCTTCACTTCTCTTCTTACAACCAGATAAAACTTTTTTTCCCATTCTCCAAGCAGCGACCCTCTACTTCTTGGCTCCTGATTACAGAAGTTGGCTTCATCTGTTCATCTCAAAGACATCCAGAGAGCAGCAGGAATCACTTGAATTTCAATATTCCTATTTATTATGGTAGATGATTGAGAGATGACCTGAAGAAGTCTTTTTTAATTAAAGTATAATTGACAAACAATATTCTATTAGTTTCAGGTGTACGTAATAACGACTCTATTTTTATACATTATGAAATAATCCCCATAAGTCTAGTTACCATCTGTCACCACATAGTTATCACAATATTAATGACTTAATTATCATGGACTAGTGTTGAACTAGTATAATGTGTAGTTTTGTAAATAACATCTTTGAAAGTTTCTTTTAACATTCAAGTAAACAATCAGAACCTCATCAAGGTGCTCTGGAGAACTGAATTAAGGATAAAAGGTTTCGATATGCTTTGTTTGCTACACAATATGGTATTTATGCAAATTCATCTGGTGTGGAGTTTAAATTTCCATCCTAATTGTAATTAATGAAGAATTCAAACTTCAGAAGGCAAGGAAAATTTGACTAGGTTGATTTGACCAAGGTTGATCTGACCAAGACTTTTTAAAATCCAATTATTCCTAATTTATTCCAGAATCTCTCTTCCTAAAAAGGGCTTATATTCAATTGGCTGTGAACAATAATCGATGAGACCTACTATAAGTAAGTTGGCATATTTATTGTTTAGATGTCATAGAAACATTTTAGAAACACAAACAATGACAACAACAAACAGTTTAGAATTTATCTAACATGCTCAGGAACTGAACTATGGTGTCAGGGGACAGCTGTGACACTACTGGATGAAGGAAGAAGGTACTGAGAAGCTACTGGACAGGACTGAGAGAGAAGTACCCCTTCTCCCACCCCCAGTGCCGGCCTTGCAGAGCTATTAATTTGTAAAACTCATTCAGTCTTTCGAGATTAAATCATGGATGTTTAATTTCTCAAAAGAACTGGCTCAGTGGCAGAGAAGAATTTATCAAGAGGGTCAGACAATTACACAATGGTCTTAGGACAATGTGTAAAAAGCATGCTGATGATTACAATGATGTCTTTGTTTTATGCCTGAGCATCTTAATTTTATTTGGCCTTCTTGATGCTTGCATTAGAACACACAAACAGCTGTTTTACATCAATGCTCATTTGGTACATTCCACATAATCCATCAATTATGAAGTGCAATCAATCAATTCCCCAATTTCTCAACAACCACGGGCCAGATAAGATATGCTTTCTTAAGACAAAATGGTTTCGACTCTGTAGCCAGCAGTATTTTACACTGGCCATATACTTTCTTCCTCTTCCCCACTAGTATATTTTTTTCCTTTGCCTTTAGCGCCCATGACTAATAATACCCTGTGCCTAATTTCAGGCTGTGTGTTGTCCTCATCTCAACTTTATTAGTTTATCCAAATCCTCTTTCCTTGAGTGACCATCACAGATGGCATCTTCTGTAATTAGCGCATTGGTCATACAGATTTAGTATTGTTTAGTGGATGGGAGGGTAGAATTTGTGTCCAATGGCCCAAGTCCTCTCTCTTCTCTTCTCTCCACTCTGGGACCCTCACTCATCAAAACTTTATGTTCCTATTATCAAACAAGCTGAAAAACATTTTCCATCATGTATATATGTGAGCAAATATACTAGGGGGAAAGGTTGACTACATAAATCCATGATATCGATATTCTCATAATGCATTTTATATCTCATCAACATGCAAAATGCATCTCATAATGCAGAAAGGTAAAACACTGTGAGAAACTCTTATTGGTTTTCTAAAAAAAAAAAAAACCAAACCCCCAAAACACCAAAACATTTCAGTTAGTGTATACCTAATAAATATTTATCAGATACCCTTTAAATTTCATCGAATCAAATTCCCTTTAATTCAAACTAAACACAAGAAAAAGAAACTATTTTAGATATTAATTTTCCTAATACCAGTTAATATGGCATGGTGTGAATAATTTTATCCTGTAACAGAAATTAATGAAATATAATCTATAAACTTGGTAAAGGGGGAAGAATAAAGTTGACACTGACAAAGTTAGCATAAATTAAAGCACAAGGAGAAACAACTGAGATAAAGCAATCTTCCAACACTGAAGAAATCATATGCAAATTATATGTCAAGTAAACTTAAGGGTGCCTCCTTGCGTCAGACTTTTAAGGTAGAAAATTCTGATATCAGCACTGGAGAACTTAGAATGACTCAACTATGGCTAATGACCCCTGTTTAATAGGAGCGTAATATTCATTAGCTATAATTAGTGATACTTGTGGACATTACACCTTTCTTCCATTACTAAGTTACCAGAAAAATGAGATGATTCTAAACTAATTCCTCTGTAATAATGTAATGCATGGTGTTTCCCCAAATCCACAATACCTGAAGATTCACTTTCACCTTGTTTTCCTGGGGGTAATGCTGCTCCTCATCAAGGTAATCTGAGAATCTTCCTCTGAATTAAAAACTCAGCTCCCACTATTTGGGCTCCGATTTTTGCCCCTAAATGGCTCTCTTTCCTAATCAAGTTCACGTGAACCGTCTTGATCAGTGCCATACAGGATTTCCATCTTTCTGCCAGTCCTAACCTCATCATGGTACCTAAGAGTTCTATTCCTTTACCTGCACACCCGTACTTAAATGAAAATGTTTAGTTTTCAGTTGCTCAATCCAAACATGATTTTATTGTTACTCTGATTGACAGAATGTATAAAAAAGCTAGTAAATTTATAGTCTGAACTTCAGGCAGCAAGCCAATTCTGAGATAAGTTTCTGCAATCAAAATTAACTGCAACATCGACTGGAATAAAGAAAAAGCATGGAAGTAGAGGTTAACATATCATAAAAAGAACAGAAGAAACTGTGGGGGGAAGTACATCTCCCCACTCTATTTTCTTAAGATGTCTTTCAAGGATCTTTTTGGACTAATGATCAAGACCCTTTCCTGGTTACAAAAGCTCTATATCATTAAGGCAAAGGGCACAGTGGCCATTCCATCCTAGATTTTATTGGCAAATGACCAGCTTTGATATTATGTATGTAGTGTGTATGCTAGGCAATTTGAAATAGACCTTGAACTCTCCAGTGCTATCAATGATTAGACTCCTTTTCCCTCAACATAAACATCGACTTCTAAAAGCTGGTTTTTTTGTTCTGACGTCTACTATTCAACCCTCTCTACCGCCTATCCTATCCTTGCCTATGTCAGATGATTGTCCCATCTGTTTGCATAAAATCCCTGATTTGGCCTGGATTTGGATTTTATTTTTTCCCACTCCAGTGTATCAGATACCACCCTAACCCATCAAACAACAAGAATCCACCTATTTCTGCACAGAATGACTGACCCTCCTCTGACCCCACTGACCTACCTGGGCTCCCAGTCTAGATTTTCCCTCTGGGTCTTGGGTTTCCTGTTGCTGCCTGACAAGCTCTGCCACATCTTGGGCTTTCAGTGCCAAGAATCCTGCTCCAGACTGAGAGGGCATGCTCACTTATCCTTCCAAGTGATAGATGCCACCATGGCTTCTGTCTCTGAGGAAGAAATATACTTCTAGTCAGAGCTAACAGTGTCTGTGAAATACAAAAGTTTGGACTAGATAATTTCTAAAATCCCTTTCAGGCCTAAATTCCGGATTTCACATTTATAGATGGGAAAACTGAGGCTTGGAGAAGTTGACTCTTCAAGGAAAAGAGAAAATGTGAAGTTGCCTATTGATAAAGGCAGAGGTACCGTCAGAGATGTGCTGGTAAATGTTTAACAGCCAGATCTCGGGGGTGGGGAAGAAAAAAGTTCTGATTTATAGCATTTCTGTAGTGTACTTCTGGTGCTGATTTCTGTGGTATCAATACTCCCATGATAGTTTTCAAACTACCAGCATGAGTCAACCAGCTGCAAAATTCCTTAAAATTTAACAATCAGCTCTTGGGATCTGGTACCTGTCAGCTCCAGCACATCCCCCCAAATGTTCTGATTTGATAGTGATAACAGAAGGACCACTTTGTTGGTTCTATTGCCCTGCATTTCTCTAACCTTTATAGGTAAGATCTCTTAACCCCAACCTGAGGGCATGGCACCATTCCAGACTCTGAGACTAATACTGTTCCTAGACTCAGGGAACATAAGGCCCCCTAAGGCAGTAATTCATTGAGCACTGACTTTTTCAGGCTTCCTCACACCCCTGTTCTCTGCCTTTTTCTTTGGTTCTACTGTGAGGATATCCAGTCTCCTCAGGGGCTGGCTTGCTGCCAAAGAACCTACTTACCTTAAGACTCAGGTTTCCATACATGGTAACTAAAATCCACCCCAAGACACACTCATGAGTTTATTTTACTCTAATATTTTATCCAGTTGTGTAGGTGAGAACTGAAACACTAAGAGAAGCAGCTACAGTTTAATTGTGGAAAATAGGCATCAGGGTGGTGTGAGAAATGCTCATAATGAATCTATAGCCACTATAGAAATGTGTTCTTTCTAAAGACATTGAGCTCCTTTATCTTCTTTCACTTCTGACTTATAAAAGACCAAAAATGCATAAAAGCCTTTGATGCTGAGTCAAAGAAACATCAGAGTCATGTACCTCCCTCTTGAACAAAAGACATTCCACTATGATGTCATCAAAGATAAATTCAAAGTGTAGCCTAGGAAACCCGTCATGAATGGCTATCATTTCAAAACCAGAACTTAAAAAATATGAACTCTGGCACAAAAATGAATAGTTATACACAGTCATGATCACAAATCATAGTGCACTGATCAACTTGTTAACAATTCAGAGAAAATCAATCCAACAACAGAGAAATACACGAGAATGCATCTAACCAAATTATTATGCAAACCTTTAAAATTATAGTTATGAAGACCATGCAGCCACATGAGGAATGCTTAAGATTTTGTAAAAAGACATGAAACTGTGTATCATTAATAGTATAACAATGTTTTTAAATGTACATAGAAAAAAAGCTCTAGCAGATATTCCTGAATTATTACGTTAGGGTGGGAATTACTAGTTTTTCCTTTTTTCTAACTTCCCAAAGTTTCTATAACGTGGTTACATTATTCTTACACTGAAAGAATATCTAAGCTAAAAACAAACAATTAAGTAATAAATTCAAAAGCAACCTGGATCCCTAAACAGGACCCTGACCACTCTTACGAACGCTGAGAAAGCCCTCGCCCTGAATAAGATCCTTGCTGCATGTGTGCAAGGCTCAAGGCAGACCTCATCATGTCGCTTAGACCAGAAATACCATTTCAAATACCAAAAGACTTGTGGCAAAGTGAGGACACTTGAGGTGAGCTGCTGTCATTCATCCTTTTTTCTCAGCTCTCCCAGGGAAAGACCAGGTCCTCTTCCTTGTCACATTGTTACTGCTACAGAATGCCTCCCCTCAGTGGATTGTAATCCACTACTGACCATCTACCCCTTTGTACCATGGTCTCTAGATCCTTTATTCCATTGCTAACTCACTTCCTTAGGTCTTCAACCTCTTCGAACCCTTGGGCAAAGAGAAAAACCTGGCTTCCTGATTCCCCTCAGTTGCATCCAAAACTGCTGATCCTTCCCACTCTGGTAAAAGCTTATCCTTCTTGAGAATCATGTTATTCCATTGTCCCACTTCTATATTTCCTTGGTAATGTTGTTTACTGTCTCCTGGTGACTTCCTGTCTTTTGCTGAAGGCTTTGGCATGTGGCTCAACATCTCCCCCTTTACTCCCACCAGCAAAACCCAAGTCTGGATCAATACTGTATCTGCAACTCTATTCTTGTATTGGGATGCCTAAAAACTGCTGAAAATCAAACAACTCTGCAAAATAGAGCTACAAATATGCGATTTCCCAGGGGTGTTTCCTCAATCCTATCTCATTCATCTTTACCAGGTCTTTGGTAAACAGAGTAGCAAGTTGCACAGAGTCCATGCTACTATCAATTGTCTCTCAGTTCCAACTCACCCTTCAAATATATACTCTGTGATAATGGGTGGAATTGCTTGAAGCGTTTCTCTGATAGCATGATGTGAAGCTTTCTCAGTAGAGAGCGCTGGAGGGACACTGCAGGGTGAAGGGGCTCTCTTGAGGTTTCTGGTTGCAGTGTGGTGGATCAGCAGTGTGGGTGTGAGGACATCTGGTGGTACTTGGCCCTAGGCACCTACCCAGCAGGCACTCTCCTTCAGGGACAGTGCAGCCCCAGCACAGCCTGGTGATCATCTTCCTGCTGCCCTCTCTATACAGATATCCTGTGCTCCAGGCCTCGTCTCCGTATTGGCTCCCTGATTGTTTACACTAACTCCCTCCTCAGGTGTGGCTCCCATTATCCCCTCCATGCTGTGCTCCCCCCAACCTCACATTCTTCCCCATAGGGACCTCAGGCCTCCACTGCTACTGCACACGCATGCACTGGCCACCAGCTGTGGCTCACCAGCCCTGCCTGCATGCCAGAGGGTTCATTCCTGCTCATCCTGTGACTGCAGACCAGCTCTGGCCAGCAAATCAGCCAACTTCTCTGCCATCTAGGAGGTTCAAATACACATTTCTCCAATGAGATTCAAACCATGGCCTTGAGGAGAGGGCCCCCTTCCAAGTTTGTCCATCTCCTTCTGCCCTAAGATACCGTAAAGAGTAATCTTATATCCTAAAGTTACTCTATTATTATAGTTTAATAATTCTTTATATTAAACTTCCCATTTATTTTTTTTTAATTTCCCCTGTTTAAATCACTGTGTGGTCTCAATCTCCTGACTGGATCCAGACTGCTAGAATCTAAGAACCTATCTATTTACTCAGAGAGGATGGAAGTAGTCAGTGGAAGACTTGTCTACACTTGCTGCTTCCACTTGACATCCTATCTAGTCTTCATCCTACAGCACTCTGGCTTCCACCCCATTTGCTGAAAATATTTGCTCCAAGATTACCAACAATCTTATTGGGTTTTTTTTTTTTTTTAAGATTTATTTATTTGAGAGAGAGAGAGCATGAGCACGTGAGCACACACAAGCCAGGGGAAGGGCAGAGGGAGGGGGAGAGAGAGAGAGAATCCTCAAGCAGGCTCCCCACTGATTGTGGAGCCCGACCTGGGGTTCAATCCCAGGACCCTGAGATCATGACCTGAGCCAAAATCAAGAGTTGACGACTTAACCGACTGAGTCACCCAGGTGCCCCCAACAATCTTATTGTTAATGTTAATGGACAGCATTTTGAACCTCATCTTATGTGACTTATCTGCTCCATCTGACACTGACTGGTTGCTTTTATTTTGTGACATATTTTCCTGGTTTTCTTTCTACTTCTTTGATAATTTATTCGCAGTCTCCTTCAGAGGCACTTCTCTCTGTTTCTTCAAATATGTTTTTCCAGGATTCTGCACTTGGTCTTCTCCATGTAATTTCCTATATAACTTCTTCAACTCTCATTTACATAAGACACATCCCAGATTTGTAGACTTAGGTCAGATATCTGTCCTGAGCACTATCTTCCTCTACATATTTTCACCATGAGTCATAGGCAACTAAAATTCAATGTGTCCAACTGAAATGATCATCTTCTCCGCCAGATTTATTTTTCTCCTCCATTTTCTGCATCGTGAATATCTCTACCAGTCACCCTGCTCAAGGCAGGCACCTGGATGTTACTCCACATTTGCTTCCCTTTCTCATATTCAAAACCCATCAGTCACAAAGTCCTCTTGATCTCCCTCCTGAATAGCTCTTGAATCTTCCAACTTCTTTTCATCACCATGACCCAAACTTTAGTAAGAAGGTAAATTCTAAATGAGAAGGAAA
Source organism: Leptonychotes weddellii (assembly GCF_054177405.1). Taxonomy (NCBI): domain Eukaryota; kingdom Metazoa; phylum Chordata; class Mammalia; order Carnivora; family Phocidae; genus Leptonychotes; species Leptonychotes weddellii. Next base: position 10,674 of record NW_028014945.1, read on the forward strand.
CATATTCAAGGAATAAGTAGACAACACGAGGGGGTACCTTCCAGAGGGTGGTTACAGCTTGTACAAGAGCATGGATATGAAGCAGTATGATCTCAGTCCATGTTGTTCTTTACCACACCTGCCATATGGTAAAGAACATGTTGCTGTGAAGGAATTTTGTACACGTGGTTAACATCTACAATTAGTTGACTTTAAGTAAAAGAGATTACCTTTGATAACATAGGTGGGCCTTGCCCAATACATTGGGGGCCTTAAGAGCAAAAACTGAGGTTTCCTGGAGAAAAAGAAATTTTGCCTCAAGACTCCAACATCAAGACAGTATGGTACTGGCACAAAAACATGCACATAGATCAATGGAACAGAATAGAGAGCCCAGAAATGGACCCTCAACTCTATGGTCAACTAATCTTCGACAAAGCAGGAAAGAATGTCCAATGGAAAAAAGACAGTGTTTTCAACAAGTGGTGTTGGGAAAATTGGACAGCCACATGCAGAAGAATCAAACTGGACCATTTCCTTACAAGACACACAAAAATACACTCAAAATGGTTGAAAGACCTCAGTGTGAGACAGGAGTCCATCAAAATCCTAGAGGAGAACACAGGCAGCAACCTCTTCGACCTCAGCCACAGCAACATTTTTCTAGAAACATTGCCAAAGGCATGGAAGCAAGGGCAAAAATGAACTATTGGGACTTCATCAAGATAAAAAGCTTTTGCACAGCAAAGGAAACAGTCATCAAAACCAAAAGACAACCGACAGAATGGGAGAAGATATTTGCAAATGACATATCAGATAAAAGGCTAGT
>NW_028014946.1:0-757 GCF_054177405.1 Leptonychotes weddellii
AAAAAAAAATGGAGGCAGAGTTAACATTACTGATGAAGGTTAGTTTTTATGTGAGCAACTATACATTTGAATATGAAGCATATTTTGTCATGATTTTTGCACTGCTACTGTTAAAAAGCAAAACTGTATAAATTTGAAGATCAAAGTGGCTTTATTCAATGATTCGTTAATTGGGCAGCATCCGATCTAGCAAATAGAAAAGAGCTCCAAGGAGCTGTTCAAAACAGAAGACTTTTATAGACAGAAAGAGGGATGAGACAAGGAAAGTTTCTTGTTTCAGGCAAGGTCACTTGCCTTTAGGGGAAGGTGTGGGTCTACCCTTGCTCAGTAGTGCTAACCAGGGGATTCCTGGATGCCTGAACTTTAACTCTGTGTTTGGTATTTATATTCCAAATATTCCCAGTCCTTGTGTCTGGAATGTTCTTAAAAGATATCTCACCTCTGTCCCCTATCATCAGAACTGTCACCAACCCATCCCATCTCTCCCACCTTCCTCTCTCATGCTTTACAAAGATGCTCTTTATCTCTCTTAGGTGGTTAACTTCCAGTTCTTTTGGATCTCAGCTGACATGTTACTCCCTCACCAAAGACTATTTCATTCAATCAGCCTCTAGCACAGTACTTGTAGTAGACATTTAATTAATTAATTTTATTCCTATTTTTGCTGATGACTAATGCTTCAGCCAACATCACATATCTCCATTCATATCTCAGCTTATGTCCTCAGGATACATACCTAAACATAACTAACTGGGTT
>NW_028014947.1:0-757 GCF_054177405.1 Leptonychotes weddellii
TTTAAGCTCATTCATCTAAGAAACATGAGCACTTCCAATGTACTTAGCCCCATGCCAGGTGCTGGGAATATGGAGATTTTTATTGAACCAAAAGACGAAAAACACGCTATACATACTACAAAGCTTGGATGTTATTAAACAAAATATGATAAACATCTCAAAATGTGTTTAAACGTCATATTAGTTACAAAACAAACCCACATTAGTTGGGGAACATAGTACCTACTCCTAAGTGTAGGTCCGAGAAGAGGTCAGGAGTCCCTGGAGCCCAACTTGTAATTGGCACCTGTGACTCCCGTGTCAGCTTAGTGTCTGAAGCCATCACGATATGGCCGTGCAGTGCCAGCAACTAAATGTGGGGCTCCGTTCTCCCCCTGCTTCCCTACAGTGACTTGCTTTGAATTTAGCACAAAGGCGGCAAACTCCGTTCTGAAGTCTTCTAACAATGGAAACGGACTTCCAGCCAACTCAGAAACCTGAGGGGCTTGTAGTAGCCAAATGAGCCTCTGCTAGAAACTCAGACAGCAAACTGTCTAATACAGCAAGAATTATTTTGGTTAGGGGCGCCTGGGTGGCTCAGTTGGTTAAGCGACTGCCTTCGGCTCAGGTCATGATCCTGGAGTCCCGGGATCGAGTCCCGCATCGGGCTCCCTGCTCGGCGGGGAGTCTGCTTCTCCCTCTGACCCTCCTCCCTCTCATGCTCTCTGTCTCTCATTCTCTCTCTCTCAAATAAATAAATAAAATCTTTAAAAAAAAA
>NW_028014948.1:0-756 GCF_054177405.1 Leptonychotes weddellii
TTCCACTTCCCTCGTCTTTTTCTTTCTATTGAAATAAAAATGATAATAAATGAGCAACACTACTTGGCAAGATATATATCAGCTTTTTCTTTGAAATACCCAACTCAATGACTATCAATTGTATTATACGCTATGCATGAAAACACTCCAACCATTAAGAATCATGCAAAATTATTTTTATTTCAAGGTCAAATTCCAAGGAAAAACACTCAGAAATTGCTATGCACATTTGCATTTATGGCTTTTATTATTTTTAGGATGTGGTTTTGAACCCAACTTCCAATGAGTCATGTGCTCTTGCCAACAATATTTTTCTTTTTTTTTTTTTAAAGATTTTATTTATTTATTTGACAGAGAGAGACACAGCGAGAGAGGGAACACAAGCAGGGGGAGTGGGAGAGGGAGAAGCAGGCTCCCCGCAGAGCAGGGAGCCCGATGCGGGACTCGATCCCAGGACCCTGGGATCATGACCTGAGCTGAAGGCAGTCACTTAACCAACTGAACCACCCAGGCGCCCGCCAACAATATTTTCAGGGAAAAGTTTACTTGTAGCTGCATCACATTGGATCATTTTAGGGAGAATGCAAGTCTTTATAAAATGGAACCTGTTTATTGTCAAGGAGTCCAAAGGTACATGAACTATTGGGTTAATATTTATATCTTAAAAGTACATGTCTTCTCCTCAATTTCCATTTGTGTGGGAGCCCACCACCAATTCAACTTAAGAAAAAGATGATCTATTGTCTAATAATTTTT
>NW_028014949.1:0-756 GCF_054177405.1 Leptonychotes weddellii
CTGAGTCTTTCCTATTTTGGGGGTTCCTCCTCCTAGTCATTCTGTTGAGGGGTGGTTGAGGGAATATATAGAGTCCAAATTATTGACCAGAACCCAAGCAAGATGCACCTGTTTCTAGGGACCTTAGGGTTGCTGGCCTCTTGTTTTCCCAGCCTGTCTTCTGGGGGAGGGACCTGCCACGCTGTTACTCAGGCAACCCTGTTTGGGCAGAGTTGCCCTGCCCCCCCTGTGGCGGGGGATGGGCTCAGTGGGAACCATTTTGGGGGGACTTTTTTTCTCTGGCGGCTTTCCCTGGCTGCTTTCTGCATCTCTTCCAAGAGTCAGAGCAGAAGAGACCATTTCCAACCATCTGCCTCAGAGCAGAGAGATTGCTGTCTGTTCTTCAGTGAGCTCTCCAGGCCACACTATCTCCTTTCTGTCTGTGCTGCTATAAACTGCAGCGTCCTGGGTTGTGCGCCCCTCTGCAGCGCTCCCAGTCCTGCCTCCAGGTTGGGGCATGTCTCTACCCTTCGTGCTTCTAAAACCACCAGCTGCTCCCAGTTCGCACATGCGACCCTGCTGCTCTGGGTTTCCATCCAGGGGGCCACCCTAAAGTCCTTTCCCTGCCACTACTGGTTTGCAAGTCTGTGCCCCGTCCCCAGCACGCGAGGCTGTCACTCACCGGCAGTGTAGGATCCCCATGGCTCCCTCCCGCTGCCGTTTATCCTCCGGTATCTGCCCGCGGAATCATGGGTCCCCGCTTCATACCTCGAAACC
>NW_028014950.1:0-756 GCF_054177405.1 Leptonychotes weddellii
CCATGAGGAAACATGGGGAGTCTGGGCTTCTTCATGCTCTGCAGGGAACCGTCCTGGGGGCGGTAAATCAGCGTGGGAAGGAGGCAGGAAGGTGGGGAGGATGGGGTGGCTGCGTGCGGGCTTCAGCTTGAAAAGGTTTGCTTCCTGAGCACTGTGATGTTCTGAGGAGTGTGTGCGTGCCTGTGTGTGTGTGCGCGCGCGCACATGGATGAATACGTGGTTGTGTGTGCAAATGTGTGCGTACGTGGTTGGGTGCGCACACGCGTATAAGTGCGTGGTTGTGTGCGCACACGCGTATACGTGCGTGGTTGGGTGCGCACACGCGTGCGTGCGTGGTTGGGTGCGCACACGCGTATACGTGCGTGGTTGGGTGCGCACACGCGTATAAGTGCGTGGTTGGGTGCGCACACGCGTGCGTGCGTGGTTGGGTGCGCACACGCGTATACGTACGTGGTTGTGTGCGCACACGCGTGCGTACGTGGTTGTGTGCTCACACATATACGTGCGTGGTTGTGTGTGCACACGCGTGTGTATGTGGTTGTGTGCACACACGTGTGCATACGTGGTTGTGTGCGCACACGCGTATGCGTGCGTGGTTGTGTGCGCACATGCATACATACGTGGTTGTGTGCTCACACACATATACATGCGTGGTTGTGTGTGCACACGCGTGTGTACGTGGCTGTGTGCGCACACGCGTGCATACGTGGTTGTGTGCGCACACGCATATACGTGCGTGGTTGTGTGCGCACATGC
>NW_028014951.1:0-756 GCF_054177405.1 Leptonychotes weddellii
TATTTCCAGAGAAGTTACAGCAGTTCACATGCCCACCAGCAGCATAGGAGAATGCCTATGTGTCCATACAATTCCTAAAGCATCATATCATCCAGCTCCTTGATCTATGCTTATCTGTGGCTAGGGGAAAAAAGGTCTTAGTATTATTCTATTTGCTTCTTTCATTAAAGTGATTGCTTGGGCATATTTTCATAGGTTTAAAGGCCATTTGTGGTTTGTGTATATTTCTTTTTCAGGAACGATCATCTAGTCATATAAATTGCCAATTTTTCTCTTGTTAGTCTTTTTAATTTGTAGCTGTGAGAAATAATTTGTTGACTAGATAATACACTTCTATAGTCCAATTTTTTTAAAAAGTGTATTAAAAGGTATATTGTGATGATCACCCCCTTATCCCCATATCCTTTTTGCCTTACAGAAAACCAGAATTATTGATTTCTTGGGTGTCCTTCCAGAATGTCTTTTTTTTTTTAAAGACTTTATTTATTTATTTGACAGAGAGAGACACAGCTAGAGAGGGAACACAAGCAGGGGGAGTGGGAGAGGGAGAAGCAGGCTTCCCGCTGAGCAGGGAGCCCGATGCGGGGCTCGATCCCAGGACCCTGGGATCATGACCTGAGCCAAAGGCAGATGCTTAACGACTGTGACACCCAGGTGCCCCCAGAATTTCTTTATACATACCCAACCAAATAAGAACCTATGCCCCGCGACACACACACGCTTTAACAAACCGGAGCATACTCTCACCCTGCCCCA
>NW_028014952.1:0-756 GCF_054177405.1 Leptonychotes weddellii
ACCACCCATCCACAGAAGTCGTTCTATCTTACAAAATTGAAACCTTGCATCCATTCAACCCCAACTCCCCATTCCCACCTACTCTCTGTTTCTATGAGTTTGACTCCTCTGGGTATCTCATGTAAGTGGAATCAAACAATACTTGTCCTTTTGTGGCTGCCTTATTTTACTTAGTGTAATGTCTTCAACGTTTAGTCATGCTGCAGCCTGTGTCAGTTTCCTTCCTCTTTAAGATGGAATAATTCTGCATCATACTGCCGAAAGATAAACTGAGGTGTATTAAAATTTTTAAGATTTTTTTTTAAAGATTTTATTTATTTATTTGAGAGAGAGAGAGCACAAGCGGGGGGAGGGGGAGGGTTAGAGGGAGAGGGAGAAGCAGGCTCCCCGCTGAGCAGGGAGCCCGATGCGGGACTCGATCCCGGGACTCCAGGATCATGACCTGAGCAGAAGGCAGACGCTTAACCAACTGAGCCACCCAGGCACCCCTGGTTTTGATTTCTTAACCTTGAGGCATTTATAGGCTTACGTTCTGGTTTGCTTAAAGAGGCTGCCAAGACATCAGAGCCACTATCTGTCCATGGCCCTTGTGTAATCAATTTAGCCGCATGTACTTCTTACATTGGTTTATCCATTCATCTATCGATGGACTGCTATCCATTGATTGCTTCTACCTTTTGGTTACTGTGAAGAATGCTGCTATGAACATGGGTGTACAAATTCCCATTTGAGTCCCTGCTTTCAATTCTTTCGGGT
>NW_028014953.1:0-756 GCF_054177405.1 Leptonychotes weddellii
AGGTCAGTGACAGGACTAGAATCCCATCCAAGGATTCTTTGTAGAATCCCATGCTAGGAAGGTAAGCATGAGTAACTTTTAGCGGTCCATGTGGAGGGTAAACTCTGGGGAATATTTACATGTTATAAAACAAAAAAATGTTGTAAAAGACAGCCTTCCCAGAGATTGGCAAGTCTACAACTGGATAAATTACAGTATTCACACGTAGTCTCCAACTCCAGAAAACCACTCTTGGGAAAGAGGATCACTTTCAAGTCACTAACATCTGGGTTAAGTGTATAATATTTATGCTAGAATATATTTTTTTCATTTGAAGTCCCTTGGAAACAGACTTTTAAGATGATATTATAAACATGAGAACTCTAATTAATATAATTACTCTTTTATGATTTCGATTTTTAGGATCTTATCATTTAATTTAATCATTTAATGAGGTCATCATTAAAAATACCAGTTATTTCTAGAAACATCGCCAAAGGCAAGGGAAGCAAGGGCAAAAATGAACTATTGGGACTTCATCAAGATAAAAAGCTTTTGCAAAGCAAAGGAAACAATCGACAAAACCAAAAGACAACCGACCGAATGGGAGAAGATATTTGCAAATGACATATCAGATAAAGGGCTAGTATCCAAAATCTATAAAGAACTCATCAAACTCAACACCCAAAGAACAAAGAATCCAATCAAGAAATGGGCAGAAGACATGAACAGACATTTTTCCAAAGAAGACATCCAAATGGCCAACAGACACATGAA
>NW_028014954.1:0-756 GCF_054177405.1 Leptonychotes weddellii
CCAACCTGGAGGCGAGGACTGGGAGCGCTGCTGAGTGGCGCACAACACAGGACGCTGCAGTTTATAACAGCACAGACAGAAATGGAGAGAGTGTGGCCTGGAGAGCTCACTGAAGAACAGACTGCAATCTCTCTTTTCTGAGGCAGAGGGTTGGAAAGGATCTCTTCTGCTATGACTCTCAGAAGAGATGCAGAAAGCCGCCAGGGAAAGCTGCCAGAGAACAAAAGCCCCCCCAAAACCAGTTTTCACTGAGCCCATCCCCCGCAACAAGGGGGCAGGGCAACTCTGCCCAAACAGGGTTGCCTGAGTAATGGTGTGGCAGGCCCCTACCCCAGAAGACATGCTGGGAGAACAAGAGGTTGACAACCCTAATGTCCCTATAAAACAGGTGCATCTTGCTTGGGTTCTGGTCAATAACTTGGACTCTGCACATTCCCTCAAAGACCCCTCAAGAGAATGACTAGGAGGAGGAACCCCTAAAATAAGAAAGACTCAGAGACTGTGACTTCTGCCACAGATTTACAAATGGATACAGATATAACCAAGATGCCAGAAATGGAATTCAGAGTAGCAGTTGTGAAGATGGTAGCTAGAATGGAGAAATCGATTAATGGCAACACAGAGTCTCTAACGGCAGAAATGAAAGCTGAACTGGCAGAACTTAAAAATGCTATCAATGAGATCCAATCTAATCTAGATAATCTAACAGCTAGGGTAAGTGAGGCAAAAGAACGAATAAGTGATCTAGAAGACCAA
>NW_028014955.1:0-756 GCF_054177405.1 Leptonychotes weddellii
TGTTGAGGGCATTGCTCTTGGCCAGCACCTGTTCCAGGGAATCAGGCACACTGGTGAACTTCAGCTTGTCCGGAGGCTGGCGGTAGATGTTGTCACTCAGTATCTCTGCAGCTCTCTTGCACTTGACCACATCCACAGACCCAATGGGAACCCAGCCGATGCCTCTCAGCCACTGGAGATCTGATTTGTAAATGTTCTGGTGAGATCAAACACAAAAGCAAGCCTTACTTAAGCTGTTATGACACTTGATTTAAAAAAATGAAAGAAAAAGACTGAAAAACTTTAATAGCCAAACTTCATGTCTATGTCTTTTCAAATATGAAGCCCAATTAGATATAGCTTGGTGGTATCATGTTCTCTCTAAAAGAAAAGTAAGGCTCAGTCAATGAGAGGCAAAGAGAAAAAATGTTATTACTTCTGAGGGCTTGACCTAAATCCTAGACCATTATTTATGTATCACTGTGTATTACTATCATAAGCATGGTCACCAGTGGTATATAATGGGTCCTGGTACTCACGTCACTCTGGAGGTCATAGGCCTTGCGAGCATGGATGACATCATTCTGGTCAGGAAGGCACGTCCACTCATGCAGGACGTTCTTATAGTCCACGTCACTGACTAAGGTCTGGCACTTCTTGGCCAGGACCACCCCCAACATGTCCACTGGGCTGCTGAATTTGGTCTTCCACTTCTCAAAGTCCTTCTTGTACTCCCTGTCACTCTGGATCTTGGCCACATGCATGGACCACATTATC
>NW_028014956.1:0-13482 GCF_054177405.1 Leptonychotes weddellii
GAAACTTTGGGGACTATGTCTAAATGATAATCTCAACTTCACAATAACTAGAAAACAAAAATTACTCCATATTATGATTAATTTGGTTCTTGTTTATAAACTAGATATTTTATCATGGAGCCCATGATACTTGGCTTAATTTTCCATAGGGATCTAACGTATGCATCAAATATCTTGTGATATTGTTCAGATTTTGAATTTAAAATCTGAGGGGATTCAGCATTAGAAAAAACTATTTGGGATAAAGAGAATAATTCAATTAGAACGAATCATCTGTATATACTACACATAATTACAGTGAGTTTGTAAGCATTTTAGATAAATGAATTTTAAATTTCTATCCTATGTAAATATTTTAAAAATAATAAGAAGCAACACATATCCAGAAAATTAACTCAAATGTAGAAGAAAGAGTTGTCAAATTGGTAACTTATACTGTTACTTAAATTTTTCCTGCCAGGCTTTAACCTTAAGCCACAGGGTTTAAGTGAAGATTTTGAGAGCTTTGATGTTTCTTTCTTTTTCAAAGCATTCAGCCCACGGTCTTAATTATGGCAATGGCAACTTAAGAACGTATCTGGACTTTTCTCTACAGACTCTGTCTCTTGAATCAGATGCCAAAAAAATATGGCTGCCAATGTCACAGAGCCACCGTGCTCAGGCCAGAAACAGCAGGTCTAATTCATGGACCTTTCTGGTCCATAAGGGGTGTAGGTACCATGAACGCAAAGAAGTCATCATACGTATGAAGTAACCTGTCATTATTACTGGGTGATTTAGTCCTTACCCAATTGCTACTAGCTTATCATAGAATTTACCTCCTTTCTCCCAATCTCAGCTGATGCTGACTCTTACATTGTCATCTTTAAGCTCACAGGCCTACCCTTCCTCCAACAACCACATTTTCGGCTAAAAGGCAATCCTAGGTCATATGTTCTCTATCCCTACAAAATGTATATTAAATAACATCCTATTTACTCAACACTCAAAATCTAAACAGCATATGTGCCTACTCCATAAATATATATTTAATATATATATATTAAATAACACCTATTAAGCTGAAGAGATGCAGTTACTTAAACCTTTATTTTCCCATGCACAGAATCAAGAAATTTTTTATTCAATTATTCAGCAAATATTTACTTGGTACCTACTCTCTGACAGACATTGTTCTAAGCTTTTGGGACATTTCCAGATAGCAATGAGCCCAGAGTATCTGGAGCTGTGGGATCAAAACTAGGGTGGTGGTTGGTACTCCTGTTACTTTTCCTTCAAATAATACAAATCACTATTTGTGATCTTTCATGTACAGGTGACATATAACTGCACTGCACTTTGAGCATCATGTTAAATATCAAAATTTTCTTAAAGGTACACAATTTTATAAAATGCATCAACATATAAACTAACTGAAAGAATATCAAAGCAAATTGTATGTGCCCTACAAATGAAAAAATTCTAATCATAAAACCAAAAAATTATTGAGTAAATAGGAGTGTGTGTAACATATTGTTTTATGTTAGGGCCCACTGCAAAATGAATATATGGGGACCCTTGTTCAAAAATTTAAAAGAAAGGACTACTAAGGATACTAAAATATAAAGATTTTACCTTAAAAATATTTTGTTACTTATAAAATATAATAGAGGTAATAATGATATATAAGAATGTAAATTTTAAAATTGTAAAAAAATATTATTTTGGTGTCATAATTTATATAAAATAATGGATAAAATACTATATGATTTTGATGTCTTGATTGAGCAGATACTTTTGGCTTGTCTTTATGCAAATTTATTATGTCTTCAAAATTTATACTTTTAGTAACTTTATTATCAAATTGATATAATTGAAAGCAAAGTGAGTAGCTCTTGGCAAATCCAAGATTGCAACTGATTTTTTATAATTTTTAATTTTGAGAAGACTTTCCATTGATGCAACCATTACTGGAGTTAAGAGTATTTTATAGACTGTGACAACACTGGGACATATTTCTGATAAATTATCTTGAAGTATAAATTATCGTACCTTTACAGTTGATGAGTTTCACAACACTTTTTCTAAAAAGATTTAGCTCTTGGGGCGCCTGGGTGGCTCAGTCGTTAAGCGTCTGCCTTCGGCTCAGGTCATGATCCCAGGGTCCTGGGATTGAGCCCCGCATTGGGCTCCCTGCTCAGCGGGAAGCCTGCTTCTCCCTCTCCCACTCCCTCTGCTTGTGTTCCCTCTCTCGCTGTGTCTCTCTGTCAAATAAATAAAATCTTTAAAAAAAAAAAAAAAGATTTAGCTCTTCATACAGCTGAGTTTCCTGTCTGAATTTAACTTTAAAGGTTATGCAATGGCAATTTAATGTTTCCTATAACATTTTCTGTAATTTGTGGAGGTCATGCAAGAAACCAAAGTGCCTTCATGAAATAGCACAAAACACCTGTTTACACATTGTCTCTCTGTATATTCAATTAAAAAGAGAAATTAATTTTCAAATTGTCTTAATTGGCTTATGCAAAGCTTCATGTAAAAACACAGTGGAGTTTCTTTTTTTTTCTGTTGAATTGGGTGATCTTTAAATGTAATTTGTATTTCTAGCTTGTGGGTACTTGCATTGACCCAGCAATTTTCAAATTTTCAGAGACTGAACTCTTTGAAGAATTCTAATAACTTCTTGATATGTTTTATTACAATGTCCATGGATATGCTGTTATTTTGTAATAATTTACTGACAAAGTTTACTGCCTGGGCATCTACAGTACCTGTTCTGGTGCTCAGGCCAGAGAGTTCATTACAGTCACTAGAGGGGTGGGGTCCAGGAATGGTCAGGAATCCAGTCAGGTCCCTGTGCTTGCTGTTCCACGTGGAACCCCTCTTCTCTCTTGGGGCTGTACCTGTTGCTGTCACCACTATTGCTTCTGTGGCTCCCACCTTAGTGATCCCTGTGCACATACAGACACAGCTATGAGGCCAATTGCTCGGGGCCTGTACCACCTGCCTTGCTTACTGGCATCAGAATATTCTACTTTAAAATTGAATTAAAACAGCCCTAGGGAAGTTATTGGAGATGGGGAAGTTCACCTGCTGCTTGGCTTTTTTTTTTTTTTGAGTCTGGTTGACACTCAATGTTACATTAGTCCCAGGTATACAGTATAGCTATTCAACAATTCTATACATTATGCCATGCTCACCACAAGTATAGCTCCCATCTGTCCCCATACATCACCATTATAGTACCACTGACTACTATTCCCTATGCTGTACCTTTTATTCCCATGACTATAGTGATCTTATCTTGAATAAGGATGATATTAATGAAGAATGTCCATAAAGATGGATGAGACAATCTGAAATTATGAGAACAGGAGAAAAAACATTGTCTTTTTTGGTAATGATTAAAATTCAAAGAACCTTTGATGCAAACTAATAAAAGGGGGACTATAAATTTGAAAACATAAGTCAAAATTGTACACAGGAAAAAAATGGAAATATTTGCATAAAGATATTATAACCCCACCAACAATTACTTCCAAATAATTCTGTTGCTTTTAACTGTAATCATTAATATGAATGATCAATAATCACATTCTTTTATCGTTTTCTAAGAGGTAAGCATCTTAGGGGTAACTTTGAACTGTCCTTTAGAATTATGAAATAGTTGAGCCTTTTTTTTTAAAGATTTTATTTATTTATTTGACAGTGAGAGACACAGCAAGAGAGGGAACACAAGCAGGCAGAGTGGGAGAGGGAGAAGCAGGCTTCCTGCTGAGCAGGGAGCCCGATGCGGGACTCGGTCCCAGGACCCTGGGATCATGACCTGAGCCAAAGGCAGACGCTTAACCGACTGAGCCACCAGGTGCCCCTAGTTGAGCCTTTCTATTATCCTTTCTCACTGGAATAATTTCCATTACTGGTGATACATTTAAAATTTTTGCTTTTGCTATTTTTATAATATGATTTTTGTTTTCTTATTTCTTCCACTGACATATTATTAACACACAGTGAAGTGCAAAAATCTTAAGTGTACTCAGTTGAGTCACTAATATTTCACTTTGGAGTAATACATTTTTACAAAATAGAACTACGATCAGAATATAAAATTGTTCTTCTCTCGTGTAATAGTCCTTCTCTAAACAACCATAAACTAATGAATAATAAATGTTCCTCACTAATAGTTTTCTTCATTCCCTTCCTGGAGGATTATTTCTTCCGGGCTCTGGTCTTCTGTGTGAAGTTCCCAGGTGACAGAGGCGTGGAAAGCGGCAGGTACTCTTAGCCCCTGTTCTCCGCCTGGCCTGTGGCCCAGCTCCGTATTCTCTGCTAAGGGGCCCTGTCTGCTTTCCTGCAGGAGTCCATACACTGCACTCAAACAGGCTCGAACTGGGACATGCAAATTCATCAACAATTGGAACTTCCAAGTTCCCATCTCAAGGGAGATTTGAATCAGGAATCAGAAAATTCAGAAGGCTCTTCTCGCACAGGCCCCTAGGAGTATTTCTAGCACTAGACGGTAAGTCCATCCTCCTCCTGTAAGAGGAGCCTGAGTCTGGAAAAATTCTTGGAGTTCTCTGCATGATGGCTCCTCTCCTCCTCCCTCATGTCTACAATTCGCATCTGGGTTTACTTCTAGCACGAAAGGAATCTATTCAAAACACCCCCCTCCCCCGCCCCGCCCAGACCCACTTTCATACAACTCACAGGTGTCTGTACTTGGCCCTATCTCTTTGTTTTTCTGACCCCAACTACAAAATATATTCTTCTCTAGCCTGACCACAATCCACATCCCAGACGAGCCCCAGACAGAGCCCCTCAAAAAACCTGCCGCCTTCTGCTCGACCTGGCCAAAAATTGACCCCCTCCCCACAATCTGCCATGGGCACAGCTGCAACCCTCTTCCATCCTTAAAAACCCCTTAAAAGGCCCAGCCTGACAGAAGCTTGGGGCAGACATTTCTCTAGATGTCTGGCCCCTCTTCCCCCGGAAAGTGAATAAGCTCTGTCCTGCTTGTGGCTCTACCCCTTGTGCAATTCTTTGCCACCCTAACCCAGCACAAAACCCATCCCTTCCTTGGGACCAAGATTGAGGAGGGTGAGAGATAGAAGGCAATTAGGAAAATCTAATGCATCCTTTTGGGAAACAAATCAATGTCTTAACTCAAAAGACTTTAAGAAAATATATATTGTGGGGTACCTGGGCAGCTCAGTCAGTTAAGCGTCTGACTCTTGGTATCAGCTAGGTCATGGTCTCATGGGTCATGAGATCGAGCCCCAGGCCAGACTCCATGGTCAGCGGAGAGTCTGCTTGAGGATTCTCTCCCTCTACCCACCCCCACTCATGCTCTCTCTAAAATAAGTATTTAAAAAAAAAAGAAAATATGTATCGTGTTAGTATAATTCAATTGAACAGATATGTCAACCTTAAAAATTTGCATGAAACCACCATCTGAATTGCTTACCTTATACGAAATGATAATGTTGATTAATGGAGTTGTCATAATTTGACCAAATATTTTAACTGTGGATAAAAGTCTCCTGAAATATATAACATAGGAAAAGAAAGAAAAAAAGAATTGGCTCTGAACAGGGTCAATGATGACACCAAAATAAATGGAGGAAGTTGTGAAGTTAACAATCATTTAATATTATTGTTTTAGTACCTTTTTAAATTTCCTCTTTTGCCTCTTGGTTTTTTTTTTCCAGAAGGTTCATACTAATCAGGATACAAATAAGGTCTACACCTTGTATTTGGTTATGTCTCTTAATTTTGTGGCACAAAATGTGATTTGTCTTTGTAAATGTTCCATGCACACATGAGAAAAAATTGGTATTTTGCTGTGTTTTGGTAGAGTGTCCTGTTAATTAGGTCAGTATAGTTGAATGTTTTGTTTAATTCTACTACATTTTCACAGAATTTCTTTCTACTTGTTCTATCAATTACTAAGAGATTGGTATTAAATTCTCTCACTATAATTGTGGATTTGTCTATTTCTTCTTTTAGGTCTATCAGTTTTGCATCATGTATTTGGATGCATTGTTATTTGGTGCATAAAAATTTAGTATTGTTTCATCTTCTTGATAAATTGGCCCCATTATCATTATGAAATGACCCTTTCATCCTTGGTTGTATTCTATGCTCTAATCTAATTTGCCTGATAGTAGCATAGCTACTCATTCTTTGAATTAGTTTTTGTATGGTATATTTTTTTCATTTTGTTACTTTTAGTCTTTTTTATATTTATAATGAGTTTCTTATGGGTAACATATAGTTGGGTATTGATTTTATATTCAATTTGAAAATCTCTGGCTTTTAATTCAGTCATTTGGACTGTTACTAATGATACTTTGTATTTAAACCTAGCAACCTGCTATATATATTTTTGGCCTTTTTGGGGGGTCTTGTTTTGTAATAATTCAGTAGGTTTTATAATTCTGTTTTATTTCTTGAGGTATGCTTAGCCAAACATTTATAGCATACATCTTTAACTTGTTTCAAACTATGTTCAAGTAATATACAATTTTAGGTACAGATTAAGAATCATACAATAATATACTTCCATTTACCTCTTCCTTGCCTTTGTACTATTCTTGTTATGCATATTACACATATGCTAAAAAACCCTACTACATGTTATTATTTCTGCCTTAGGCAATTATCTTCTGAAGAGATTTTTAAATGAAGGAAAAAAGTGTTACATTTATATGCTTTTCATTCCTCAAATATATCCAGATTTCAATCTGCTGTATTTTCCTTGTGATTGAAAGATTTTCTTCAGTCTTTCTTGCAGTGCACATCTGTTGGTTATAAATTCTTTTAGTTTTTGTAGTTCTAAAGACATCTACATCTCACTTTTGTTTCTTAAATATATTTTTTGCTGAACCAAGAATTCTAGGTGAACAGTTTTTCTCTCTTCTTTCTTTCTCTTTTTTTCTTTCTTTTCTTTCTTTTTCTTTCTCTTTCCCTTTCTTTCTTCCTCTTTCTTTTCTCCTTCCTTCCTTCCTTCCTTCTTTCCTTCTTTCCTTTCCTCCTTCCTCCCCCCTCCCTCCTTCCTTCCTCTTTCTTCCTTTCCTTTTCAGATCTCAGTACTGTAAAGAAGTTACTCCACTATCTTCTGGCTGGCATTATTTCCACTGACAAGTTGCCTGTCGTCCTTTTCCTTGCTCAGCAGTACATAACACATCTTCTTTCTCTTTCACAGTGTTCTCCTGTCCTGTATATCCAATGTTCTTTACTCCCCACTCAGTATATCTAAATTAGGCCTTGTTGCCAGTCATGTAAGATTGATGAAACCACCGAACACTAAGAAGACATTAAAGATAGGGCGCCTGGGTGGCTCAGTGGGTTGAGTGTCTGACTCTTGGTTTTGGCTCAGGTCATGACCTCATGGATTGTGAGATCGAGACCCACATTGGGCTCCCCACTCAGTGGGGGGGCCTGCTTGAAGATTCTCTCCCTCTGCCCCTGCCCCCACTCGTGCACGCGTTCTTTCTAATAAGTAAATCTTAAAAAAAAGAAGACATTAAAGAAAGCCTTATTATTATCTCCAAACTCATCAAGTTGTATACATTAAATGTGTACAGTTTTGTATGTCAATCATACCTCAATAAAGTGGTCTTTAAAAAAAACATTATTTTCCACTTCATTTCTCTTTTGCAAGGGAGTAAGATCTCATCAATACTTACCCTAAATCAGTATCAAGGGAAGAAAGTTCAACAAAGACAGGACATAGGGAAGAGAAACAAAAAGTATTGATGGCATCTTTTGTGCCACCTATAAGGTAAATAATAAATGACCTTATTTAATCCAACTGTCATGTTGGTGAGCCGTCATACTATCAACACTATTTTACAAATGAAGAAAGCAGAACCCTGAGGGATGGAATGATCCACCCGGGGTGTACAACTAGTGACTTGCAGAGCTAGGATGTCTACCCAAGTGCGCTGATGGAAACCGTAATGCCCCACAGCCTTAAGTAGTTGCTGTTCACTCCTTTCCAAAGGTGGTTGTGGCTATAAAGACAGGTCAAGTGCCCACAAGTCACCCCTACTGGATCCCCAATTCACAGAGATGCTATGCCCTGCTCACCCTCTGCCTTCTTTATATCCCTAATTCTCCTTTCATCCTTCTACAGCATCTGCCTGGACTTCGAGAAAAATCTCCTATTACCTGCATAAATGTTGTCAAGAACCCAGACTACCCCAAGGGTCAAGCTTCATGTAAATATTCAGTACAGACACAAGGACTAACTAGGACTTTATACAAGTTTAGCAACAACCACATGCAGAGTGCTGAGCTGGACAAGTTAGAGACAGGGCACTATCACTCATTTAACCTCTCCTGGCCTCAGTTTCCTCCTGTCCTCTGAGAAATGGAGAAGAAAATAATGCACCCTAATCTATTGAGGGCTCAAATCTGTCTGCTCTTTAACAGTTGTGACCTTTGGGCGAGTCCCTTTCTCAGAGTCTCATGTTTCCCACAGTATTCTGAGCCACAAGTGTAACTGTGTCAATTAAAAGAGTATGTTTGAGGGGCGCCTGAGTGGCTCGATAGGTTAGGCACTTGACTCTTGATTTTGGCTCTGGTCATGATCTCAGGGTCGTGGAGCCCTGCATTGGGCTTCTTGCTCAGCAGGGAGTCTGCTGGAGATTCTCTCTCTCTCTCTCTGCCCCTCCCCCACCTCTCTCAAATAAATAAATCTTTTAAAAAAAGAGTATGTTTGAAATCATGTGGTAAGTGCTAAATAGAGATAAGTGGTAATTCTTCAACACATCCAATTGCATTGATTTGGACTGTTGATCCAGCCTGCCATGATAGTTTACACAACACAGCTTGGTGGTAAAGAATGTGTTTACCAGATGAATAAATATACATGAAGGGCATAAAAGTGTGCCTGGCAAAAGTAATTGGTTCTGTTAGAATGCACAAGAGGGGTTACACTCAATGCACAACAGGACAGGTGAGGAAGGGAGCACGAGGGAGGATTTTAGGTCCTGAAAAAAAAAATCTGCCTTTTAATACAGGTGCTAGTTTCACAGTACATTTAGCGTGTGAAAATTCATCATACTGCCTGCTGAATATATTTGCAGTTTCTGTCTGTGCATTAGACTTCTTAAAAATATGTTTTTAAAAATAGAGCCTGGAAATTAGTAAAAATTTCTGGGAGGTCTTCAAACCTCCAAAGGCTGTGGAATTGGTAAGGTCTAAGCCTGTATGTCCAAGGAGGAAACAGAAACCACTAATATCTGGGTTACAGATGGGAGTAAAGAGAAACTTGCACTAAGGTATATGTATATATACATACATATGATGTGCCAAATTCTGGGTAAAAAATAAAATTGTAGGTTGTAGGTAGAAAATGGAAAGAACCAGGAGGAATCTAGTGGCCAGGAAGGATCTGCTAGACTGGATCTTGGGGGATAGGGATTAGGTTCACCTTCCTCATTTCTGGCCCCCTCACATTCCAGAACACTTTGTCACTGTTCCCTAGCTCTGTGATGCAGGCCTGGAAGTCTAGGCTGGAGTTCTACTCTCTGTTCTCAGCTGCCTGAGTTAGTAGTACACTTTAGATGAGGGAGAACTTTGACTGGTTGCTTTTGCATTTCAGTGAGTCCTTAGGCATTGGTTCCATCTTTTATTTTTTGTACAGAATTGGCATCTTTCTGTCTTGTTACTGAATTCAGTGGTATACATATTTATGTCTGAAAGAAACATTTGAAAAAAACAGACATCAGTCAGGTAAGGAAACTCTAGGCTCAGCCCACAAATGAGATCAACTTGACTCCTATTATTTTCTTTTCCTACTCTCACTATTCTAAATCAGTTATGGGAATTGTCAGGAGAGATTAGCATATCATTTGTCCAGGAGGAGAGATTGGGTGGGCAAGGAGTATAGTGGAGACTAGGATTTCTATACAAAGTTACAGACTATCTACCTAGATGTGATAAAGAGTTTCAGGGTAAACTTCCAAACACTGTGATTCATGAGCCATGGATTGATTCACTGGTTCATGGAGTTTAGGGTACTTGGGGAAAACAGGCCTTCAGTACTTGTTCAGTTGCTGCCTTCCCATTTTAAGTGTGTCCGCACCAAGCCTCTCCCTGGTGTTAAGGCTGACTTGGAGAGCAATGCTTAGCCTCTGAAAGCCTCTGATACAGATTCTACTCATGGAGCAGAATTCTACAGAACTGAGCATACAAGTTTTGGAAAATGTGAGTTTCTGTGCCCCTTTACAGTAGAGGACTACTGTCTGAAATATCAATTGAGGACCATAGGCAGTAAACCATTCCTAAAGTTTACAAAAAAGAATCAGTAGAAATTATGTCTACTTTAAAAATGAGTAACATGGAAGCGATACAGAAATCAATCAACACAGAATGTCACTTTCCTTGTTAATGAATGTCTGTTGCTTGCTTAGAATGAGGAGTATAAGAAATAAATCCATCCCACTTCTCATTTTTTCCCCTTTCAGCATCAACTCAATAGCAGGAAGAAAAACAAAGTGGAAGCTTTCAAAGCTAAGATTTTGCTATTCAACCCAGGCCTCCCCCAGGAATAATCTTTTTCTCTGAGGCCTTAGGTCCACAATTGCTGGGATATCAGTTCCTAGTCAGTCCTCAAAAAACATCGTCCTCTGAGAAAAGCCCATTGGATGTAAATCAGAATCTGGGACACTTCTAACCCTTCTCTGACCCTCCATGGGAATTAAACACTGATGAAGCTGGCCTATGTGTTGTGTGCATGGGGTGGCCTTCTGAGATGTAGCAGAAGTTACATAGGTTGTTTTGGAGGCAACATTTTGAGGCCTGACTTTGTACAAGTTGTAAACTTCCCTAATATTCATTCATCCTTTGAGAGAGCATCTGACTTGGCAACCTCACAGAGATGTTGTGATAATCAGCTGGGACAATGTGCATGGTAGCACTTTGTAAATGACACTGCATTGTAATCTAGGTTAGCCTTCCTATTTTGTCATTGACCTTTTGACATTAAGTCCTAATTTCTGGGGCTCTCAGCATTGAATTTTGAAGTAGGCTTTTCCCAGTCGAACATTTTACAAAGCCTCCTATATGATCTCGTTTCTTCCTTCAACTGATAAGCTATTCTCCTAACTTGAGAGCTTACCTGAAAGGCACAAAAATGACACAAGACCAACTTTCTCTTTGGAAATGATGATTTGTTTCTTCCATTTTTCCATATGTCCCTCTTCCTGGTTTGTCCCTTGAAATTCCAGGACCCCATAATAGCCCAGAGATGGCATGAAAAGAGAATGGAATGCGACAGGAAGCCTTGGGTTGAGAGATAATAGGGGTATCATGAAGTCAGAAATTTTGAGAAAGGTGACCTTTGCCAGGTCTGCTAGGCCAGCCCATCCCCATTCTGCTCCTGGATACCTTTTTAACCTCTTGTCTCTTACAGGCACCTGCACAAGCTCTCCTTTGAGGGTACCTTTCTAGAGAAGTTAGAACAAGATCCATGCTCCAAGGAGTATAATAGAGTGACCAAAGAAGCAGACATCCTGTGGGAAGAGGAGCTGGGGGGAAATGCTGTTTGACTCTCTATCACCTTTGGGATTCACTGAGTTGTCACTCACTCTGGCCTCCCATTTTCCACTGGATTGGACCACCCTTTCTCTTCCATTGTTTCCACCATCAACACTGGGGGCATTTCATCAGAGCTCCATTTAACATTGAATGCAACATTGTTCACACCATCTTCTTCCACACCACCTCTTCCCTTTTCCCTTCCTCCTCTAGAGAACACTCAGATATTGGGCCCTGTTTCCCAGCTAGACCCTCTTTGTCTTTAGACCTAACTCCTGACCGTGACTCCAGACTTATGAATACACCTTCCTTCTTCAGCCACCCATATTTCAAAGGCTGATCCCATAGCTGAGGCTACAAAAAGCCCCTTGGAGGAAACCCTCAAGCAGATCAAGGAGAGGAAAGATTCAGTCCCTGGCCTGAATAGCTCCTTTCCTGCATGATTACCTGTGCATAAAGAAGGCCAGATGGATATTACTCAGTCATCAGAAAGGATAAATACCCTACTTTTACATCAACATGGATGGGACTGGAGGAGATTGTGCTAAGTGAAATAAGTCAAGCAGAGAAAGTCAATTATCATATGGTTTCACTTATTTGTGGAACATAAGGAATAGCATGGAGGACATTAGGAGAAGGAAGGGAAAAATGGGGGGGGGGAATTGGAGGGAGAGATGAACCATGAGAGACTATGGACTCTGAGAAACAAACAGGGTTTTAGAGGGGAGGGGGAGGGGGGATAGGTTAGCCCGGTGATGGGTATTAAGGAGGGCACGTACTGCGTGGAGCACTGGGTGTTATACGAAAACAATGGATCGTGGATCACCACATCAAAAACCAATGATGTATTGTATGGTGACTAACATAACAAAAAAAAAAAAAAAAAAAAAAAGGCCAGATGGCCATGTGGTTATCTTCCTAAAATTTTGCTCATAGGCTCATGGGCTCAGGCTGAGGAAGAGAGGAAACAGGACAAGAATCTTTCACCAACTTAAGACAAAAGACCCTGAGAATGCTAGGATACCTTTGACTTGAGAAGATAAAATAGGGAATGTAGGATTAGAGACCATCCACCCCAGGGAGGCCATCCTCTGCTCAGGGCATCCTGTTAGAGACTCCTAAGAACAAGTCATCCTACTACCCACCATAGGATCCACCAAAGAGTACTCAGAAAACAGGAATAAGTGTGTGTTCCAGTGGCTTCATCCACTGGACAGAAGAGACAAAAAGACCCATGGCACAAAACCAAAACACTGTCAGCTTCTATGCAGAGTCCAGATCTACTAGAAATCAGAGCTGCTTCTCTGGGTAAAGAGGACACTGAAACTCAGAACAAGTCAATCATTGGCCAGATCTTAAGGGGAGGGGGGAACGGAATCATGTGAAGAATTAATGCAAGGAAAGGAAGTCCACCTAAGGTGGAACTCAAGACCCAGGTTTAGTTCAAAAATATATTTTCATTTTTCCCTTCCTTCTCCTAATGTCCTCCATGCTATTCCTTATGTTCCACAAATAAGTGAAACCATATGATAATTGATTTTCTCTGCTTGACTTATTTCACTTAGCATAATCTCCTCCAGTCCCATCCATGTTGGTGTAGACGTTGGGTATTCATCCTTTCTGATGGCTGAGTAATATTCCATTGGATATGGACCACATCTTTTTTATCTATTCATCTGTTGAAGGGCATCTCGGCCTTTCCACAGTTTGGTTATTGCGGATATTGCTGCTATGAACATGGGGGTGCATATGGCCCTTCTTTTCACTACATCTGTGTCTTTGGGATAAATACCCAGTAGTGCAATTGCTGGGTCATAGGGTAGCTCTATTTTTAATTTTTTGAGGCAACTCCACACTGTTTTCCAAAGTGGCTGTACCAACTTGCATTCCCACCAACAGTGTAAGAGGGTTCCCCTTTCTCCACAACCTCTCCAACATTTGTTGTTTCTTGCCTTG
>NW_028014956.1:13582-14723 GCF_054177405.1 Leptonychotes weddellii
ACCAACAGTGTAAGAGGGTTCCCTTTTCTCCACAACCTTTCCAACATTTGTTGTTTCTTGCCTTGTCAATTTTTGCCATTCTAACTGGTGTAAGGTGGTATCTCAATGTGGTTTTGATTTGAACTTCCCTGATGGCTAATGAAGAACTTATTTCTTTGTCCAAATGACTCATGAATAATTATGCATTTTCTACCACATTATCTGGATGTAGTATGATTACATCTCTGCAGGTTGGCATATGCTCAACTCAGTGGACATCTTGCCTTTTGAACACATGTCTCTGATTAGTATAGATAGATACACTAATCACAGTATATGGCAGAGGTGAAAAGGAGAACATGAATTTTCTCACAATATACTTACAACATGTTACATTATCTCTTCTTGTTCTCTTAAATTTTACTAACTCATTGAATGTCATTTTAATGATGGAAAATATGAGTCCACAAACTTTAAGTTTGGTAATCTTGCAGAGATATGATTTCACTTAGATTATTTTACAGAGTGTGGCATATTTTACAACTGATATGTTTCTTTAAAAAAAAAAACCCACCTTCCTTCACAGTTTAAAATGAACAAATGATCAAAACTGTGTGTTAATTTTCCACAGTCATGTACAGAAAAAAATTATGTATTATAAAATGAAAGCTATAAACTGGATGACTAACCCATGTTAGAGCCTGGAAATGCATATTCAATATTTAATGGGTTCTAATGTGCTCCTTTCTTAGAATATCTCTAAAATTCCTTAGCAAAAGTGTTCCATTAACTGAAATGCTCACCTAAATGGTAGCAGATAAAGGGTTGGTGGTTGGTATACATCCATTTTATAGCTTTGTGATTTTTAAAACATACATAAACCTTTGCACATTCCTATATTATTTGTAACATGGGCCGTTGAAAAATTATGTTCAATCTATGATCCTCAGTTTAGGCGTGTTTGTGATTCTATGCAATGATGGTGGTTTAAAGTGTGTCTAATATTAATATCCAAATGTATATGATATACTATATTCTTAAATATCTGTGTTAAGGTATAATATATACCATAAAATTTTCCCATTTTAAAAATGATAATTGACTTGACATAATTGAGGAACTTTCAGATTTGAGACCCCCAGGGACATTTTCTGTTGGTTTT
>NW_028014957.1:0-11481 GCF_054177405.1 Leptonychotes weddellii
ATGAGAGACGATGGACTCTGAAAAACAAACTGAGGGTTCTAGAGGGGAGGGGGGTGGGAGGATGGGTTGGCCTGGTGGTGGGTATTGATGAGGGCACATTTTGCATGGAGCACTGGGTGTTATGCACAAACAATTAATCATGGAACACTTCATCTAAACCTAATGATGTAATGTATGGTGATTAACATAAGAATAAAAAAATGTCATATTCAAATTACTGAAACCAAGAAATAAGGAGAAAATCTTAAAATCAGCCAGAGAAAAGTATTTATTACCCATAGTGAAATAATGACTGAAGACTTGACAGAATTATGCAAACCAGAAAGCAATGAAATGACTTCTTTAAAGTACTGAAATAAAATTCTCTTAATGTAGAATTTTACACCTAGTAAAAATATGTTTCAAAAATGCAGGTGAGGGTAAGATTTTCACAGACAAAGCTGATTATCCATATCACACTACACTACCGATCTTCTATATTTACCATGGAACTTTGGATTCATGCCTAAATTGGAACTATTGACATTAAAACAAGATAATTCCTTGCGGAGGGGAATTTCATGCTCACCATAGCCTATCTTCAGCATTTTGGGCCTATACCCACTAACTGCCATAGCAAAACCCCTCCCTCCATCAGAACAGCTGTGACTACCAAACATGTCTATAGTTATTGCCAAACCTCCTGGAAGGCAAAATTATATCTACTCCTCCACTAAGAACCACTAATCTACACAAATTACCACAAAAGTGGTAATTATGAGGAAAAAATACAATTTTGCTTTCATTTTAAAATTCCATTAAAAGCTAATTGACGTTTAAAGTAAAAATTTAATAATGTATTATAGGATTTTTAGCATATGTAAATGTAAAATGTTTGACAATAGTATAAAAGACAGGAGGAATGGAAGTGTATTCTTGTAAGTTTCTTACATTGTATTTGAAGTGGCATATTATTTGAGACTCTGACATGTTAAAGATGTTTTTTGTAAAACCTAGAGCAAATACTAAAATATTTTTGAAGTATAAATAGTATATTAATAGTATTGATATAAGCCATAGCTGAAACAAATAGATAATAGAAACAAGCCCACAAGTGATCCATGTATTGTATTTATTAAACATGAGTTTTAAAATAACAGTTATACATATGTTCAAGAAAATAGTTTACAAGATGAAACACAAGAGAACCTAAAACTGACATATGATAACTAAAATTAAAAATGCATACTGGAAGGCAGCTATGGTCACCACTATACCACCAACGCCGGCTCAATTATGAAATATTGAAACCTTTCTATTGAGGCAAGATATGAAACAAGAAGACATGCTATCACCATTTCTATTCAATATTATCCTGGAAGTCCTTGCCAAAGCAAAAAGGTAAGAAAAGTATGGTGTGATATTGATACAATTTTAGTTAAACAGATTAAGGAAAACGAATGAAAGCCTAGAATAAACCTGTATATACATTGTCACTTAATTTGTGACAATTTGACATGAAGTGTGATGGACAAAGAATGATCTTATCAATAAAGATATTAATTAATTAGATAATCATGGAAATAATCCTGACATTTAACTCCCATTCAAGTTAGATTATAGATCTAGTTGTAAAAGGTAAAATAATAAACCTTCTACAAAATAACAAAGAACATTACCCTCGTGGCTTTGGGGTAGGGAAAAGCTTTTGAATAGGACATAACAGAACTGGACATAAAGCACAAATTTGAGAATTTAACTTTATTAAAATTAAGAAGTCTTGTTCATCAAAAGAAAGACCACAAAGAAAGTAAAAAGAGAAGTCTCGAGTAAGAGAATTCAGTATAGACACACTCACAAACACACTGACACATAATAAAACCAGGACTTATATAATGTCAAATTTATTAAATTTACTCTTTATGGTGCTTAGGTTGTATATCCTAAGATTAAAAAGACATTTCTTAATGTCTTGAACATTATCAGCAAAATGATTCATGTTTATGTAACTACCTTTTTGTATAAAGAATGAATTACATATCTAGGTTTATTTTTCCCTACTGCTAAACTGTTGTTCCAACACTATGTTTTTTTTTTTTTTTTACAATCCCATCTCTTTTTATTACTATTTTGAAATATCACTGTTACCATATACTCTCTTCCCCTATGTATTAGAGATTCTTTATGAGCTTTATTCTTGGTAATTATATGTCTTTTCATTTACTGTTCTACCACTTTATAAGCCCCAAGTCACACTGAAATAATCCAGTTACATTTCAGCTCTGATTTGTATGTTCTACATTAGAATATGCTTCTATACTTGCTTATTAGTGGGAGATTTTGTGACTCATGGATTTGTAGACAAACCTTCATAAATAGTAAAATACTTTTGAGATTTTGCTCAAAACTTATCTTCCCCATAAAATGAGTTTTAAAAATTTTCCAAACATATACCCTAATCTCTCTATTAATAATCTGATCTCAAGGATCCCCAAGACTTGCTCAGCCATTTTTTAGTTCAGGTACATATATAGATGAATGAATAACTTTTTAGATATAATGATATGCAGCATGCATTCAATCAATGCTTAACTCCTAACAGTGGAAATGGGGAGTGAGGTCAGGGGTGTAGGATGCTTTTCATTGCACTCAGTAGAAAAATATATAACAAAACATTTCAGTAAAGCTCACCTGACTTCCTATTGAATCACAGAATGAACAAACATAAATCAGGGCTGACAAGGTTGAGTCTCTCTCCTCAGTTTTGAAAATAATAATATATCATCCTCTAACAATATAACATCCATCTTCCCCCATATTCACTCTCGTCTTGTTGGCAAAAGGTCCCTCTCTTCGAAAACAAACCTTCATTATACCAAATGAATGTAATTCTTATGCCAGAAAAAGAGTATCAGATTCATACTAAAAGGAAGATTGTTTCATACAAGAACTTGCCAGAAAAAGACTTAGAGATGAATTATGTTGAAGCTCCCTGTGCTCCTATAATGAAAATTCTAGTATGTAGCCAGATGTTTTATTGGGGAAGGGAATCAAGAGATACATAGATTGTCCTGCCACTCATCTGAATACTGAAGCTGAAATTAGAGTGATTCACAAATGCACATAATTGCTGGAATATTTATCTTTTTCAAAAAAAAAAAAAGGGAGAAAAGAACCTCCCCCTCCCTCCTCCCTCTCCATTTTCCTTTTCCCTCTGTAAAATAAAAACCAGACCTTTGATGTGAGAATTTGGGAGACCTTGTCCCTGTGTCAGAAACAACTAATACTACTATTGTATTTGCAGCCTGAGGGAAAGCCTGGATCTGATAATTGTATGTACTCCTGAATAATGCAAAGGCAAACTTCCTGACCTCTTGAGGGTTTCTTGCAGCAAAGAATGAACACAAGGAGAAGCTAAGGTAGAGCTAACCAAAGGCCAATTAGCATCTTTCAATAGCCACATAACATATGTTCTTTTATTATTCATTTATTCATTCAGTAGATATTTATTGATTTTGTCCATTATGCCAGGTACTGTTCCAAGTGTTGGGAATGCAGCAATAAACAAAATACATAAATTTCTTTTCCTATTGGAGCTTATATATAAGATGGGGGTTGGAGAAGGCAAAAAATTAGCAATTAATTAAATAAACATTTAATATTTAGATGGTAATAAACATTAAGAAGCAAATGAAGCAGTGAAGGGAAGTGCCTAGGGGAAAGGCTTCCTATTTTATATAATGTGGACAATAAAAACTCTTTCCAATAAGGTGGCATTGGAGGATGTGAGAGATGAGCCTGGATGGTTTTTAAAATATGCCAGCAACAACAAAATATGCCAACAAATTATTTGATACTCTTTCCTTAAGCAGGTAGAGCTGAATTTCCCTCTTCTTCAGCATAGGCTGGACTCAGTGATTCACAAAACACAACCTGCCATGAACAGCCCCTGTCAAGTGGCCTGTGTGGGGAGGTACTGAAGTCTCCTGACAACAAGATCTGGAAGCAGACCCTTCAGTCCTAGCCACATCTTCAGCATCTACAACCCTGGCCAACAGCCTGACTGCAATCTCACAAAAGATCCTGAGAGAGAACCCACTCCCGGATTCCTGATCTTCAGAAACTGTGTGAGATAACAAATGTTGATTGTTCTAGGCTGCTAAATTGTGGGCTAATAGACAACTAATTCATGAGCCATGGGGTTGTCTGGAGTAAGAGCAATCCAGAAAGAAGAGTTGCAAGTACAAAGATCTCAGGGAGGGAGCCCAAGTGTTTGAGTAGAGCCGACACAAGAGTAAATTGAGGGAAAGTACAAGGGGGTGGTGCCTGAAAGGTAACAGTGGATTAGAACACTCCAGCGTCTTAAGAGCCATTGTGAATTTAAAAAGGAAGTAAGCTGGAAAGATTGAAGGTAGTGGTCAGAGAATCGATGACTAAAACTGAAATTATGGAGGGATACAGTTATTGGCTGGAGACAAAATTATTAGTGAAAAGGTAAAAAGGTTGAAGAAAAAAATATCAAGTTTTAGGGTCTTCTTATGAAGATTTCAGTTTGTTTCTCCCCTACGTATCTGCTTACTGTGTACTATCAGGCAAAATGCTCAATGGGTCATCTCAATTTGAACACCATCAGTACTAGCAAAACAACCCAAAACGTATTATTTTATTGCAAAACAGACAGAACCTGGATTTCAAAGATGATTGAAATTTAGCAAGCTTTCTAATTCATAGAGAAGTAAATTGCAAAATCACTCCTAAATTAATACCTCCAGCTCCCTATCACTCTCATCTGTTTTATTCAGTGTAAATTGATTTTATTATCTTTCTCTGTTCCAAACAGATTTATCAAATTTAAACTCTCAAAATTTGGTAATTTCTCATTCAAGTGTCTTTGTGCATATTTCTCATTGAAAGTGTGGCTAATTTTGTTAGGTGTAAACTGGAATTTATTGCTTCAAGTGCTATTTGAGTAAAACATTGAATCCCTCAGCCTACAGGAGGGGTCCTCTTCCCCTTCTCTTCCTTCTGGGCTGAATTTAGTACAAACAGAATTAGTGCAGTTATAATGGCAAAATACTCAATTTTGAATAAAGAAAGTAATAAACAATGGTCACAAGCTAGAAAAACTGACTTCAGAAGGAATTTGTATTAAGATAAGGCGGTAATAAATAGATTTTTTCTATCACATCAGTCTTCTTTTCAATGAAGCATGTTTTCTTTTTTCTAAGATCATTCTTGTCTATTGATTAATTAACTACAGCCATGCAGCCAAATGCTAGATAGCAAATATGGATTTGACTATCTCACAGCATCAATATTATTTTGTAGAGATATCATGAGCAAAGTAATGTCAGGCTGTGAAAAACGTTTAATACAATTTAATTTTATTAAGCTGTAGAGCTTGTCAGACATTTGGAAGTTATTTTGTAATCATTTTATTTTCAGTCTTTTGACTTTTTGAAAACCTTGATTAGAATTATTTTCTTCATGGGCAGTTATTTCTTCCTCTTTGTCCTCCAGCACTCAGTGAAGCATAGGATGTAAAGTCATTTAAATCTTTGCGTTTTAGAGACTCTATAATTAAAAATTGTGGGTTTAAAGTTTTTCTTAAAAGTAGGACTAATTAAGAGAATGTCAATAATTTTTTTGTAAATAACTGTTTTCAGCAGATGGCCAAGAACAATTACAAAATAAAATCTCACAGTACTTAATTACCTGTGAATATAAAATTGGGTGGAAAAAATATGCTATTCAAACTGGTGTGT
The DNA here is from genome assembly GCF_054177405.1 of Leptonychotes weddellii. Taxonomy (NCBI): domain Eukaryota; kingdom Metazoa; phylum Chordata; class Mammalia; order Carnivora; family Phocidae; genus Leptonychotes; species Leptonychotes weddellii. The sequence goes on from NW_028014957.1 coordinate 5,745, forward strand.
GTGTAAGTGTATAGTGTGTGTCTTATAGGAAGAAATGTTGGGAAAAAATAGCTGTATTTTCTTGTTTGTTTGTTTTTTAAGATTTATTTATTTATTTTAGAGAGAGAAAGAGAGCCTGTGCACAGGGTGAGGGAGGGGTAGAGGGAAAGGGAGAAAGAATCTCAGGCAGACTCCCTGCTGAGCATGGAGCCTGATGTGGGGCTCCATCTCACAACCCTGAGATTATGACCTGAGCCGAAATCAAGAGTCAGGTGCTCAACCGACTGAGCCACCCAGGCACTTTTCTTAAAGATAAAACTTGTCACAGAAGGAATATTAGTAATGTAGCTGGAAACATTCAAAGTTCATATTCTTCTACTCGACACCATTTGATCTAAATAAGTCAATGCGTACTGCATAGCAAATTAAGCAAATGGCAGAGAGTAATTTTCTCTGAAGTAGGGGACTATTAACAAACAGAATATGCCATCAGCATTAAGTTTCCAGAAACATTGTTAAGTAATTTATAAGTTAGCCAATGATTACATTTTTCTTTCTCATTTGTACTCAAGAGGATAATTTTTAATTAAAATAATACACAGAGGTCAATTTAGCTTGACACACAGTAGATGAAAATGAAAGTTTGCTAGGTTGTTTATATTTGTTCAGCTTGGCTGGATTGTTTGCCCCCTCTCTCTCACTTTTCACAAAATTGCAACTACAAAAGATTTACTGTGTTTACAGTGTGAAGTGTGAAAGAGAAAAAATGGAAGTTGTTTTTATTTTTGTTTTGTTTTGTTTACCTGAGCTTTTATACCCCTGAGGAATTTTACTGTATTCACATAAATTGACATAAGAGCTGGAAATCCTTCTGCTTGTGCCTAAAACCAACTTGGGTGTTTTCTCTGGAAAACAAAACCAAATGCTCCCTTTGTCTTACAAACTGTGAAGTTCTGTTCCTATCAAATGCTTATTTATTCATCAAATGTTTACTAAAATCTTGCCAAATATAAGCCAAGCAAGGACCCTACACAGCCCTGAGGTGGGACAATGTCTATTCTTATATGTCTCTTTTGATTACTATAGAAACTGAGAGGCAGACGGGGCAGGGAAGTATTAGCTCATTTTACGGGTGTGGAGATGAGGCAGGTAGACAGAGAATAAAGTGGGAGATGGAGCCAGAACTTCAACCTAGGTCTTCTAGGTTTATAGTTCAAGCTCTTCATCATTCCACAAGGAGATAAGAAATACTTGATCATGAAAAACAGATTCATCAATCCAAATCTCTTAGACAGTTTTTTTATTTGCATGTTTGCCTTTTTTTCCCTCTAGAGCTGTTATTTTTTAACTTTTTCTAGGTCTCCATGACAGCACCTACAGAAAAGTAGCACTAACTTTTCTTAATAGTACACAGTATAGTCCCTCCCTTGCTACACAGAACTCCTAACACTCCTTTTTCCATCACCTTTATTTTCTCATGCATGATATGCCTCTTGATTTGAAGAAACTATATTTTTTTCCTTCAAAGAGAAGATAGATTAATGCTCATTATTCCTTTGCACCAGTGTTTTCTAAACCATGTTCTATGGACATCAATGTTCTTCTACAAAAATAGATTCACTGATAAAGTATGGCTGAAAAATATTTGGTTAAACACATTTCATCAGATTCTTTTATTATAAGGCTTCTCAGTAGCCTCCCTCTGTTAATATGCATAAGTCTCTCCAAGAGGGGAAAAGTGCATGAAGAATTTCCCCAATTTTTTGTCACTAAAACACTTTTTCTGGAAGAATATGAATCAACATTGTATAAGACATTAGCTTCCAAAGAATACAGTTTGGGAGATGCTATCCTGAACCCAAGAGTCCTTGCCATAACAGTACTGGACAACTGTCTTTTACACATATCATGCCTTTTACAATAGAGACATTTAGCTGGGTTTCAGAATCTAGCAGTATGACAGACTAGGTTTTCTAAACAAACTGTCTACTTAAAAGAACTAAATGTATGGATAAATTAAGTTTAAAATATATTATTGAGTTGGCACGAAATAAGAAATCTACAGAACTCTAGGAGGTAAGCCAATGCCATCATGGGTTTTGACATGAATATTTCTAGCAACCCTCTAGAGATCTTAAGGCTTCTTTTGATGACTTCATTGCTTCCAATGAAGGTAGGGAATTCGATAGAAAATTCATGAATAAAGCTGGGAAAGCAAAGAGTTCTACCCTTAATAAAAGAAAAATAAACCCCTCATGAAGAAGGAGACAGCAAGACAAGTTGCCCATTTGGATCCTGGCAGTGGATAGAGAGATAAAAAATATGCCCTGAGAATTCATATTTATATGCTAAGCCTCCTGTCAATACCAAAGAAAAATAGAAAATCCTGAAAAATGGCTAGAGGAAATAGACCAATTATCAATAAATAACTGACAATTAACCTGATGGCCGAAAGTCTGCTGAAAACGGAGTATCTTCAGTGTCCTGAGAGAAATGAAAGTTAATGTATAATCTTAACCAAGTAAAACATCTTTCAAGAGGAAGTATGAAATAATAATTAATGAAAAAAGTTACCAAAGTTACATTTTGGAAAGAAAAGTTAAATGATGTATGTTAAATAAATGAACCCAGATGGAAGGTCTATATGGAATAAAGATGTGGTTAGCAAAGATAATGATAAATATTTAAACACACTCAACATATATGGTTTGTATTATAATAATAATGCCTACTTCATGTGTAATGGGGAAGAAGTTATAAATAAAAGACTGGAAAACATAATCTGATACATTAAATATGAACATTAAAATAGGGCTAATGTTAAAGAATTGATAAAAAATGCCTAGAAGTAGAGAAACAGCGAATGAGATGAAGAAAAGAAATGCAAAAGGCAAGGAAAGAGGGAAAGAAATATAAAAAACAAGATGCAAATAAAATTGCTTACTATGATGAGTAGAAATAAATCCAAATATATCTATGGATTATAGTGTTAATGCCCATCTGTTTAGGACCCCTGGAGACCTACCTATAGCCAAGAAGATTGCATTTATTGGCTGTCAGAAGGAAGAGAGAATACTGCAGGACACCACAGGTTATGCAAGGAGGGTTTAGAAGAAAGTTATAATAAGATTTGGTCATGTTGAGTGATTGCGGGAGAATTGGGATTTGATTTGCTCTGAACTGAATGTTGTTAGGAAGTAGGGAAAATCTTAATTTTATCTAAGAAGCAGGAGAAATGAAGTGGGGGCTAAATCTGTAATTAGTATGGAAGCAGCAGTTACTAGCATTAATCAGACAAGGGAATTATTTGGTCCTTTTTTTAGTTTGGACAATATTTTTGTTTTGCTAAGAATGATTATTGGAAAGTTCTTATTTGGTTTTTCGCCATCATGATCACAGACCGTGTGAGAACATCATAACCCAGCTGTGAGTGCCAGATGAACTCCTAGAAATACCAAGAGCTATCTCTTATTGCCAGGCCTGCCTGTGGATATAAATGACTGCTTTTCTCATTTTTTCAACAGTAACTGTAAATGGACTAAATTTACCAGGTAAAAGACAAAGATTAAGCTAGCTTAAAGTATTCCAATTTGATATTGTTTATAGAATTAAAACCTAGAGACACAGATGATTGAAAGTCAAATGATGAAAAATAAATACCAAGCAAATACTAGCCAGAAAAAAAAGACTGTGCAATTATATTAATATTTGATGAAATAGACTTCAAGCCCCAAACCATTACATCATTACTATAAAAAAGCAACACACAATATAATAATAAAGGGTCAGTTCATCACAAGAACGTCATTGTTCTAAATACTTATTTATCAAATATTATAGCTTCATGTAAGACAAAAATTGACAAAGAAAAATATAAAAATCTACAATCATGGGAAATTTTAAAATAGTGTTTCATTATGGAAATTTTCAAATATTTGCCAAACTGAACAGAATAGGGGGTGGTTCAGTCAGTTGAGCATCCAACTCTTGGTTTTGGCTTAGGTCGTGATCTCAGGGTCATGGACTGAGTCCCTTGTCAGGCTCTGTGCTCAGTGGGGAGTTTTCTTGAGATTCTCTCTCTCCTTCTTCCTCTGCCTCTCCTTCCATGCTCTCTCTCTCTCTCAAATAAATAAATAAAATCTTAAAAAAAAAAAAAACCTGAACAGAATAGTATTATAAACTACTTTGTGCCCATCCCCTGGCTTTCTGTTGAAGTTTATAGCTTATTTGTATATCTTTTTTGGAGAAATATGTGTTTATATCCTTTGTCACTTATCTAGTTTGTTTTTTATGGTCTCCACAATACTCATTTCCCCCATTGCATTGCTTAAATAGAATTCACTTTATCCAAGGGGATTAGCAGAAGCCAATTAGGGTAATCCCATCCCTCTTGTGGCAGTAATTGATTTCAGGTAACACAGACCTAGACCAGTCAATCCTTGTAGAGATCATTGATTCATGGGTGCTTCAGTCAATGCAAAGCTCAGGACTTATTTTTGTGATGATATGTGAATAGGAGTCATCTAATCCCAGAAACTTCTGGCAATCATTTGAATCCATAAAGAAAACCAATCTGTGGGCTGGGAATCATCAGAAATGAGGAAGAACAGTAGCCAGAGCCTTGGCTAGTAAAAAGAATTGAAGGCCAATTTATGTTGAACTTCTCATTGTTTAAGCCAGTTTGGGTCAGTTGTTTTGCTTGTGATAATAAAAATTACAAAATACATGGGTTTTCTTTTCCTGCTAGATTTAAAATTTTTTTAAAAGTTTGTTTTGTTTTTGTAAATTAGTCTTAATACCTTAATGCTAATCCTGTTATATATGTGAAAATGTGTTTTTAAAGTTTACCATTTACCATAAACCCTTAATGAAGTTTATGAAAACTTTCTATTTTCCCTACACATAGAGGATCAGATCCATGATTTGTTGGGCAAAATTATGCAATTTCCAAAGTCCTCTTTAAAAATAAAATACAATTATAAAAACAATTTTAAATATGAAAGTAAATATTTTGAATGAAAAAAGAAATCGCAATGAACCACAAATATAAAAGAGATGGTAAATATCATAAATGTCACAAATCCTTGATGATTTTGTTATATATCAAAGATTTTATAACATTTTCTACAGAAAGGATAGAAAGTTAATTTCATCTTATCTATAGTTTGGTTGATAAAATTTTTCATTTTATTATTGAAAATTAATATGCAAAGGGACACCTGGGTGGCTTAGTCCATAAGCGTCTGCCTTTGGTTCAGGTCATGATCCCAGGGTCCTGGGATCCAGCTCTGCATCGGGCTCCTTGCCCAGCAGGGAGTCTGCTTCTCCCTCTGCCTGCAGCTCCCGCCCTGCTTGTGCTATCTCTCTTTCTGTCAAATAAATAAATAAAATCTTAAAAAAAAAAAAAAAGAAAATTGAGATGCATAAAGCCTGAGACTTTGCTCACAAATAAACTATTTGGAGTAGTTAAAAATTGGGGCACTATAAGCACCAAAATTCTGATAAATTTTACTTAACTGAATTCCCAAGGGAAAGTTTTTAAAAAATGTGTGGTGTGTTCCAATCAGAATGGCTAAAATTTACAAGTCAGGAAACGACAGATGTTGGCGGGGATGCGGAGAAAGGGGAACCCTCCTACACTGTTGGTGGGAATGCAAGCTGGTGCAGCCACTCTGGAAAACTGTATGGAGGTTCCTCAAAAAGTTGAAAATAGAGCTACCATATGATCCAGCAATTGCACTACTGGGTATTTACCCCA
>NW_028014958.1:0-756 GCF_054177405.1 Leptonychotes weddellii
GAAATCCCTGCCTTCCCACTGTTGTCCATATCTAACCTAACAGTAAGAGAAGCCTCTGCATTCCACTTCCCCAGTGTCTTAAAATCCATCCATTTTTCTCCAGCCCAGTGAAGCAGCTACTATCTCTTGCCAATTCATCCTCCATCTGGAGCCACAGCCTTTTTTTTTTTTTAAGAGGTGGTGGTGGTGGGCGGGTGGGCGGGGGAGACGAGTGGAGGAAGGGGCAGAGAGAAGGGGAGTGAACCTCCAGGAGACAGTTCGCTGAGTGCTGAGCCTGATGCAGGGCTCGACCTCAAGACCCTGAGATCATGATCTGAGCCAAAGCCAAGAGTTGGCCACTTAACCAAATATACCACCCAGGCCCCCCTCTCCCCACCCCGGTCATCTTTCTGAAGAAAAATCTGACCAGGTCAATTCACTGCTCAAAGCCCACCAATTCTTCTCCATCACTCTGAAAGCAAAGCAAACTTAATCTTTAAAAAAAATTTGGGGGGGGGCAGAGGGAGGGAGAGGGAGAGAGAGAGAGAGAATATCCCAAGCAGACTCTGCGCTGAGTGCAGAGCCCGATGTGGGGCTTGACCCCAAACCCTGAGATCGTGACCTGAGCCAAAATCAAGAGTTGGATGCTCAACTGACTGAGCCACTCAGGCGTGCCCCAAAGCATACTTTCTTTGAGGGCCTTAACATGATTTAGAATGTCCTTCACCATCTGGTCCTTGCCTTCTTTTCCAGCCTTGTTCTGAGCTGCTCTCCTCT
>NW_028014959.1:0-756 GCF_054177405.1 Leptonychotes weddellii
GTTCAAAATCTTTGGGATACAGCAAAGGCAGTCCTAAGAGGAAAGTATATAGCAATACAAGCCTTTCTCAAGAAACAAGGTCTCACATACACAACCTAACCCTACAGCTAAAGGAGCTGGAGAAAGAACAGCAAATAAAGCCTAAACCCAGCAGGAGAAGAGAAATAATAGAGATCAGAACAGAAATCAATGAAATAGAAACCAAAAGAACAGTAGAACAGATCAACGAAACTAGGAGCTGGTTCTTTGAAAGAATTAACAAGATTGATAAACCCCTGGCCAGACTTATCAAAAAGAAAAGAGAAAGGACTCAAATAAATAAAATCATGAATGAAAGGGGAGGGATCACAACCAACACCAAAGAAATACAAACAATTATAAAAACATATTATGAGCAATTATATGCCAGCAAATTAGATAATCCTGAAGAAATGGATGCATTTCTAGAGATGTATAAACTACCAAAACTGAACCAGGAAGAAAGAGAAAACTTGAACAGACCTATAACCACTAAGGAAATTAAAGCAGTAATCAAAAATCTCTCAACAAACAATAGCCCAGGGCCAGATGACTTCCCAGGGGAATTTACCAAACATTTCAAGAAGAATTAATACCTATTCTTCTGAAACTGTTCCAAGAAATAGAAATGGAAGGAAAACTTCCAAACTCGTTTTATGAGGCCACCATTACCTTGATCCCCAAACCAAAGACCCCATCAAAAAGGAGAATTACAGACCAATATCCTTGATGAACATG
>NW_028014960.1:0-756 GCF_054177405.1 Leptonychotes weddellii
TAAGATTATTCTCTTAAACTTTGAGGGAGATTTTTATTTCTGGCAGTAAATTATAAGTAAACATAGAAAAGTTTGTTGATTGAAAGTTCCAGATGTATTTTGTTGCTCTATTGCTTTTCTTGTGTGCCATTTGCTACTTGAGAAACATAGCCATTTAAAAACAAATATTGAATTTAAGAAACTTTTGGTGCAAATATAATTTTTCTCCAATATAATTTTTTTCCAGTAACTAAAATTTAGTATAGAGGGTTCTGTGTTACCAAAGAGATGCTCACATATGTCATGCAAGAAAACTCAGGTACTATACTCAAAAGAGAACTCACTTTTTCTCACTAAATACCTTATTTACTTGTACTTATTCATCAGATAAACTTGGTTGTCTGATTTCTCTTACATAATAGGAATCTGGAAGATTATGATCTGGAGGATCATGATCTAAGATTTAAAGTGAATCGAGAGTGTTCATGGCCCTGACACATGGCGGAAACAAATGCTTCTGTTTACAGAGGAGGAAACCAAGACACATGGAATCAATTTACTTAACCAAGATCACACATTAAAATTCTAAACTTGTCTGAACCTAATAACATAGCCTCAAAATATAAAGCAAAAATTGACAAAACTAAAAAATGATTAATTCACCTTCATGTTTGACAACTTTTATGTATTCAAATTAATATATCAATAGATTAAAACTTGTTGAAGTATATTCTATATAATATATTTTAATAAGGATATGTTATATTATCAATAATA
>NW_028014961.1:0-756 GCF_054177405.1 Leptonychotes weddellii
AAAGCTTTTGCACTACAAAGGAAACAGTCGAAAAAACCAAAAAACAACCCACAGAATGGGAAAAGATATTTGCAAATGTCTTATCAGATAAAGGGCTAGTATCCAAAATCTATAAAGAACTTATCAAACTCAACACCCAAAGAACAAATAATCTAACTGAGAGATGGGCAGAAGACATGAAAAGACATTTCTTCAAAGACGACATACAAAAGGCCAATAGGCACATTAAAAAAATGCTCCACATCACTTGGCATCAGGGAAATACAAATCAAAACCACAATGAGCGGGGCGCCTGGGTGGCTCAGTCACTAAGCCTTCGGCTCAGGTCATGATCCCAGGGTCCTGGGATCAAGTTCCACATCAGTCTCTCTGCTCAGCAGGAAATCTGTTTCTCCCTCTCCCACTCCCCCTTGCTTGTGTTCCCTCTCTCACGGTCTCTCTCTCTGTCAAATAAATAAAACCTTAAAAAAAAAAAATTAAAAAAAAACAGAAACAAAAACACAATGAGCTACCACCTCCCACCAGTCAGAATGGCTAAAATTAACAAGTCAGGAAACGACAGATGTTGGCGGGGATGAGGAGAAAGGGGAACCCTCCTACACTGTTGGTAGGAATGCAAGCTGGTGCAGCCACTCTGGAAAACAGTATGGAGGTTTCTCAAAAAGATTAAAATAGAGCTACCCTACGACCCAGCAATTGCACTACTGGGTATTTACCCCAAAGATACAAATGCAGTGATTCGAAGGGGCACCTGCA
>NW_028014962.1:0-756 GCF_054177405.1 Leptonychotes weddellii
TGTTGTTGATGTTTGTGTTGTAGTTTAATACCCTCTGTTTATCTGTTTTGTTTTTAAATTTCACATGTGAGTGACACCATATGGTATTTGCCTTTCTCTGACTGACATAATTTCATTAGCATAACACACTCATGTTCTGTTGACTTCATCGGAAATGGCAAGATTTCATTCTTTTGGTGAATGTGTTATGTAACATCTTTGCGTATTTATCAGTTGATAGACATTTTGTCTCTTTCTATAATGCCACTATTGTTGATAATACTACTATAAACATGGGGATGCATGTGCCCTTAGGAATAAGTATTTTTGTGTCCTTCAGCTAAATACCTAGCAGTATAATTGTTGTGTCATTGGGTAGTTCAATTTTTAACTTTTTGCCGCACCTCCATATGGTTTTCCAGAGTAGCTGCGCCAGTTTGCATTCCCACAAAGAGTGTCAGGGCTTCCTCTAGCTCCACATCAACGCAAACATCTGTTGTTTCCTGTTTTGTTAATTTTAGCCATTCTGACAGTTGTGAGGCGGCATCGCATCTTGATTTTGACTTGCATTTACATGAAGTTGAATGCTGTTGTGAGTATTTTCATCTGTCTGTTAGCTCTCTGTATGTTTTCTTTGGAAGAATGTCTGTTCATATCTTCTGCCCATTTCTTCACTGGAAAATTAAATTTTGGGGTCCTGAGTTTGTTAAGTTCTTTATGGACGTTGGATGATAATTCTTCATCTGTTAAGACATTTGCAAATACCTTCTCCCATTC
>NW_028014963.1:0-756 GCF_054177405.1 Leptonychotes weddellii
CGCTGGGTCACAGGATATGGGCAGTGTTTGCTGCACTAGCTAACACTGCTGTCTGACTGCCTTCCAGAGAGCCTGAGCCAGGTTCCTTCTGCACCAACGATGCAATGGGGCCTTATTTCTTGACACCTCTGAAGCCCACCATCTAAGTAAGCTTTTCAGTATGTGCCACTCTGACAGGAAATATGGAATTTGGGGATACTTTTAACTTGCATTTTTCTCTTGCAAGAGGACAGGCCCTTTCTCACATTTAAATCTTACTTCTACTTTTTCCCCCCCCTGTGAACTGTATTGTTATGTTCTTTTCCCAATGGGTGACTGGTCTTTTACTCATTGATTTTTGTAGGAGCTCTTTTTATGAGGTCAGTCAAAAGACTTAGTTAACAATAGAATAAATAAAGTGTGCTTTTCCACAGATGAGTGATGAATGGCCTCCCAAGCATTCCCTTGCCCACCAGCTCCCTTGAGCTACTAATCACATGACTTGTTGGCACATGTCTAAAACTACTGTTTTAGGGACACCTGGGTGGCTCAGTCAGTTAAGCGGCTGCCTTCGGCCCAGGTCATGATCCCAGGGTCCTGGGATCGAGTCCCACATCGGGCTCCTTGCTCGGCGGGGAACCTGCTTCTCCCTCTCTCTCCCTCTGCTTGTGCTCTCTCTGTCAAATAAATAAAATCTTTAAAAAAATAAAAAATAAAAAAAATAAACCTACAGTTTTAAATCACCTTTGGATAGTCTGCTCTGTGGAATAGTTTGCC
>NW_028014964.1:0-756 GCF_054177405.1 Leptonychotes weddellii
TTTTCCTGCTTTTCCAGTTCAGTACTCTCTGCTTTTTCCTTCCTTGGTTCTTCCTGGGCTGGTCTTGTTTGGTCTCTAATCCCCTTATGTGGGTGTCTGGCAATGCGCTCGCCAGTCCAGAGTGAGGACTTCAGAGGGGGGCTGCTCCGAATGTGCTTTCTGGGCACTCCCCATGCGCGGGCATGTCTGTGGTCCAAGTGCTGTTCAGAGGCCGTCTGCGTTTCTGATTTTAATAGGTTATTCCTTTCTCTGCCGGATTTGTGCCAGTTTGCATCTCCTTCAGCAATATATTTATTTCATTTTAGTGTGCATTGTGTTAACACATACTCTGTACCAGGCACACGACAAGGTTTGACTCACTGAAGCCGCAGAACAGCCCATTTCATGGAGGAGAAGATTGAGGCTTGAGAGAGTAAGCCATGTTCTCAAGTTTGTTAAGCCATAAAACTGAAAGCCAGACCTTAGACATTCTGGCCCCAGAGCTCGTGCTCTTAACTAACACCCAAGCTGCCTGCTTTCGCTCAACCTTATTGTCATGCGGTTGACAAATGTTTTCATCTTTGCAGAATAAAACTCATGTTTGTTTTCATGTGAATTGTCGTTGCTATGAGTAAGGCTGAGCATTGCTTCAAATGTTGAAGAGACATGTATTTCCTCCTTTCTGTGTACAGTTTGTTCATTTTGGCTGTTGACCTTCTTATTGATTTATAGAAACTCTTTACATATTAAAGTAGTGCATTCCCTTTCTGATATGAA
>NW_028014965.1:0-756 GCF_054177405.1 Leptonychotes weddellii
AGTTCCTAAGGCAAATGCTCCGTGAATGCTCATTCTATTCCCCAGCTCTTGCACACAGAGGTCCTCAGATTTACTATGCATGTAAATCCCTGGGGCCTTTTGTTTAAATACAGATTCTGATTCAGCAGGTCTGGAACCTGAGATTCTGCATTTCTAACAAGTCGCCAGGCCATGCTGATGCTGCTGGCCTGTAGGCCACACTGCGTGGGAATGCTCTAGGAGTCCAGTGTGGTGGCTGCTAGTCACAGATGGCTACTGAGAACCAACATGGGGCTGGTCAGAAATGAGATGTGCTAGAGGCAAATGACATGCTGGATTTCAAAGACTTAATCCAAAGAAAAGAATGTAAAATATCTCATTAAGATTTTTAAAATTTTATTACATGTTGAAATGATAACATTTTGGATATCTTGGATTAAATTAAATCTATTCTTAATTTCCCTTCTTTCTTTTATTGGCATGGCCACCAGAAAATCGAAACTTACTCAAGCGGCTGGCCTTGTGTTTCCAGCGGACAGTGCTGTCCTAGGGTATTTAGGCTTGGATGTGCTGCACGCACACGCACGCGCACGCACACACGCACACGCACACACACGCACTCACGCACTCACACACTCACGCACTCACGCACTCAGCAGTCCCTTCTCCTCCTAGCACCTAGCACAGTTTCTGGCACCAAGTGAGGGACTAATAAGCCCTTGCTGGGTGAATGTGCAAAGAAGATGCCCACAAATGTAGCCCCAAAAGACATGGGCC
>NW_028014966.1:0-756 GCF_054177405.1 Leptonychotes weddellii
CCATTCTTTGATAAATGTTGATAAATAGAAATCTAGCAGGTGGAAACACTTATCCCTGATAGATCAAAAGCTAGTCCCAGGAAGCTGGGACCTCTCACAGAACGTATGAATCCAGCAACATTTAACTGATACTGTTAACCTACCATTTTTGTTACCTTTCTGATGTCCTCTCTCTATTCTTCTAAAACTTTAACTTAGCGTAAATCTAAATCATTTATTTATATATCTTAATGTGCCTTTCCCACTAGTCCTGGAAAAAGATAAAATTTCATCAATTTCTTTCAACGAACAATTGTCAACCCTTCCACAAGTAAATAATAAAGGCATTATTGCTGTGGTCTTTAGTAGTTTTGCAGTCCCCAGGAGCTCAGGTATCATTAGACATCTGTTCTCCAGCATTTCCAAGGTGTGTGTCCTTGGTAGGAGATTAGTAAGCTTTCCATGGTCAGATGACTTTGGGAAATTCTAGGTTACACAAAATTACACAGGTCACGTTATGGGAGGATTTCTCATAGTTTGTATCTTGCTCAGGCATAAATTTTTGAGGAGGAATTAAGCATATGCCATGTCATAATTTTATTTGACCGAAAGTTTTTCCTATCCCTTAAGAAAGGGAATTAAATTTCTTTTTTTTTATGAATCATATAATCTTTTTTTTAAAATTTTATTATGTTATGTTAGTCACCATACAATACATCATTAGTTTTTGATGTGGTGTTCCACGATCCATTGTTTTCGTATAACACCCAGTGCTCC
>NW_028014967.1:0-756 GCF_054177405.1 Leptonychotes weddellii
GGTAAAATAGTAAATAAACTGTTTCATAATTTTTTTTATTCTTTACAAAATATATTACTTTTCATTAAAAAAACAGCAACAGAAATGAAAATAAATGTGATGTCACCTGGTGGTGAGATCCAGGATGGCAGCTCTGAGAATCTCAGACCAGGGGACTGCATAAGGGGGAGGGAGGGATGGAGGTTAGGAGCTTGATTTTATGGGATCAGTCAGCTTTCTGGATTTTCACTTACCTGGAAGATTACTTTGGTATCCATCACTTCTCTAGGATATAAACAAAACACATTTTCTGGTATATCTAAACCTGAGATTATAGGTCCAGCTCTGGAATTGCTTTTAAACTGCAACTATGTGTTTTGGAGGTGGTAGAACTAGAGGGTACATAGAAACACATACACGTCAATTAAATTTTCTAAAGAGAAAACAGGATTGTTTTATTTATAAAGTCCAGACCTTTTTGTTCCTGATTACACCTTTCAACCGGCAAGTTACATTCAGCTCTTGGTACAGAAATGGCACTCTGCCTCTTCCCTTGGAAAGTTGATCCAGATGGAATTATCAGTGGACATTTCTTAACTATGTGTCTGCCAGCAATTGTCCTCTCTCCCTTTTTACATCGATATGTAAACTCTCATACTAACTGGGAAATTGGTCATATCTTCAACCAAGTAGTCATATACTGTACAGCACATTCCTGTCTTTGATGGTGCCAAAGTCATCTGAGAATGTGGCAGTTTCTCAAGACTGTAACAGCAC
>NW_028014968.1:0-11480 GCF_054177405.1 Leptonychotes weddellii
CCCCCCCCCCCCCCCCCCCGGAGTCTTGGAACATCATGAAAGATCCTTCTAAAGATCCCCTTGAGCGCGCCCTGCCCAGCTCTGGACAGAGGGAGCACTGTAATGTAACACACAGGGCTGCCAAATTTGGAATTGAATGAGCTCTGTTGATTCCTGAATATGAAATCAGTTCTGTGAGCAACTGAATGAGATCATATCTCACAAACCTAACCCAAAGTGTTCCTAACTTTATTGATTGGCATTTAACATCATCAAGCGTTACAGCACCGAGCACCGGAGGGGACCAGCCTAAGGCCAAACTAAATCCCCAAACTCTTCTCAGATTCCTGCTTGGGCAAATAGACCTCGGGCCACGCCTTTTAAAATATGTCCTTTGTTATCAAGGGGAATCTGAGACAGAAAACACATGTTGGCAGGGTCACGTGAGTGCCTTGCTGCACACGAAAGTGGTTGTATCACAAGGGGAAATGCTTTCAATCTTGTGCTGTTTTGTTTTGGTTTTTTGTTTATATGGATTCCGTCAGACTCGGGCATCTGGAAGAGGTTTGGAGGGGAGTGAAGAAGCTAAGGCAGCACATGCAGGGAGAAGGAAAATCACTAAAAAAGTCGGATTCAAAAGGGAATCCTCCTCTTACCCTATTCCAGTTCCCACCCTTGGTCTCGGTTCCACGTTAAAGCAGAGACGCATGTAGCCTTCCTTGGCTCGTGGAGATAGAGATTCTTTCATTCTGCTTTTGGATTTCTAGCAAAGGAGGGAGGTTGCTCCAGAAATCTTTCTTAAAGGCAGTAAGAAACCATCTTTCAAGTTCCTGCTCACTTGAACTTAGCAAGCAACTCCCATCCCCTCCTGCTTTTCCTCCTCCACCCCCCCACCCCCATGCCTTCTCTGTGCCTTGGTAGCATCCCTGGTGAGCGGCTCTGAAACCCCCAGGGATCTCATGGGTGTCCTCTTAGGGCAAAAAGACCAGCTGCCAAGGGCAGGGTTTGCATGGAGGATGGAGAGTGCTTTTTAGTGGTGAATGAGCAGTGGGGCCAGATATGCTGATACCATACAGTCTTTGAGCAAGGCTGCTGATTGGCATCAGTAAAACTGCTGAGCAGTTAAAAACCTACTGCAGTCAAGGTGAGAGAAAGAAGAGAAAGAGAAAGAGGTGGGTTGCCCCTGAGGAGTCTCAGGCAAAGTTCTGTTAAGTGCCCAGAAAGTCTAAATTGATAACGCCAATGGTTACGAGTCTGAAGCTGATCAGTACCTTGCAGATGGAACGGAGCTTTCATGTTGGCCCCGTGTTTTGTGGAAAGCTTGCTCAGAACAAACTGCCAGGTCTCCCACTCGGCTCTGCAGTCCCGGCTGTGAGGGTGTATTCTCCCTGCACACCCTCTTCCTTAGCGACTGGGTCCCCTCTCAAAGTTAGGAGCTCGGGCGCCGGGGGGTGCAGTCGGTTAAGCACCCAACTCTTGGTTTCGGCTCAGGAACTGATCTCAGCATTGGGCTCCATGCTCAGTGTGGAATTTGCTTGAGATTCTCTCTCCCTCTCCCTCTGCCTCTCCTGCTTGTTCTCTCTCTCTCTCTCTCTCAAATATGATAAATAAATCTTAAGAAAAATAAATAAAAGTTGGGTCTTTGGCTGAAGACCACACCAAAACCAAGTGTGGTCTTCAGATCTTCAGCTCCAAGGAAAAGTGCTGCCTTTAGGGTCATCCTCACTTTTCTTAGGTTCTTGTCTTTGCCCTTTGTCTGAGCTGAAGTCCACAGTCTTACACCTTCAGGATCCTTCTCACCACGAGCGCCATTCCTCTCTAGTTAGTCTATACCACAGGGAACTCTCAGGTTCCTGGTGAGTTTGGCTGCAAAGCAATGATGTATCAACAGAGCACGCCCATCCCCAACCTCAACTTTCCACCTGTTCCCTTGGAAAGGCTGCAGGGAGGGCACCTGTCTTCAGTAAATTTGGAAAAGAAATCTCACCTGTGAAAAATGCCTCTGGAAGTTTTCCTGATGGGAAGACAGACTTGCCTTCTCTGCCACACACTTTCTCATTGCCTTCCTCTAGGAAGCACTGTGATCCCACCACACCTCCTTTCCGCAGGACCAATAGTTAGTACGCACATGTGAGCTACTGACCAGTACATCTCTTAGCTTCTCTAAGCTTCTGTTCTTGGCATCAAATGCATAATCGAATGGTGACATGTGCTTAGCATGGTGTCCTGCTGTGTCCTTGTTGGTGACACTGTCCTCATGTTCTTCTGTGCTTTCTACAGAGGACCCCGATCCTAAATGACAGGGATCCCAGGGAAGATAGCACGATAGAAGAGAAGGGGTGCTGGGGTAGGAGTCAAGACCTGGGTCCACCTGTATGGCCTTGAGGACATGATCACATCACGTCTTCCCTGCCTCCACAAATGGAAATAGCTTCATTTCCCTAAACAGGTTACACCACCAAGATTCACACTGGCCCTCAACCCAGCAGGTCCTCCTTCCCTGCTGGTCTTGGCTAATCCCTTCCTTCTCTTCCCCTGTGGAACCTCCCCTGACCCCCTGTGCCTGGGTCAGGGCCCCTCCTCCACAATTCTGGGGCCCCTGCTTCTGTCCACCCGAGGCTTCCCCACCACAGAGACATCATGGTGTGCTCATCTGCCTCTCTCGATAGACTGTAATCACCTTGACATTGACTGCCCCCCCATCCTGAACGCCAACACCAGGACCCTGCTCAACAGACATTTGCTGAATGAATGCATGAATGAAAGCAAGAGAGAATGGAGACCCTTTGCCCTGCCTCCATTGGAGGTCTCGAGCGAAGATGAAATGAAAGAATGTGTGAAAGGCTTTGATCCATGGAGAGTGCTATGTGGTGACCTTTAGTTTTTAAGTTTGTATAAGGCACAGTGTGCTTTTAGTCCCAATATTTTAGGCGGATTTTTTGGATACTAAGAATCAGAACTTTTAGTGAATGGAAACAATCTTCTTTTCTTGTACTGTCCTTGCAAGATGGCTCCATTCTTTGTCACAGAAGCAGGACAGGCTTTATGTGCACCAGAGGCTCTGATGTTTGAAAATCTGTGAGCGACAAAAACGTTTCATTCCAAAATGAGAGATAAGGCTCTGAAAGCTAGTGCCTCTGGGAGGGATCGCTGTGTGACTTAACTTGACCCAGGGTAAGTGGATGATTGCAGATCTGTGCCTGAGAGGATGGGGGAGGGAAAGAGCTTTCCAAAGGGACAGGTGGGGAGAGAGGAAGAAAGGGGTCCTGGGGCACAGGGGGTACCGCTTGCCCACTGCTCAGCTTCATCCTGGCCGAGGAAGGTGCTAGCAAGGACTTTGGAGCCTGACGCATCTGGGTTTGGATTCCAGCCTCATATTTGGGTCTCTGCTGCGTGTCATAAACCCTCACACGGGAGGTTATGGTTTTCCCTAGCAAGGCTCAAACTCTGGTCCACGATGAAGCAAGCTCTTCCTTGGCATTAGGGTGGGTTTTCCTTCAGAAAATGTTCTTTGCAGAGGAGGGAGGGGAAAAAAAAGCACGTTTAAGAGAAATAGTCATTCCCAGTGGCCAATGCAGAGCCACCAGATGGCCCAGAGGGTGACTGAGGTCAGGTCCACGAGGAGGCTTTTGTCATAGATGACCCTGTAGGAGTGTGTATAGGAATCCTGCACACATATACGGAAAATCCCACCGCGGCTGCCTTTGCCATTCGACAGAGCGCACTGCAAATCTATTATTCACCTCTCCGGGTCCAGCCCAGGGGTGTAGAAGCTCAGTTTTAACTTTCCGTTGGCTCTCAGATAAGCTCCACAAATGAGCCGCCCACTGTGTCTCGATGTGCGGCTGGGGATGGAGGGTGAGGCCATGAGCCTGCAAAGCCCTCTCTGCCCACTGGCTGGCTGTGCAAAAGGGAAATTGAGGAATTCTGCAAAAGCCACAAATCTGAGATGTCAGCTCATAAATATGTAAACTCCTCGCTTAGGTAATAAGCTCCTTGACAGCCAAAACTGTCATTTGCACATTCTCGTCAGCTGAACGCAGAGTTCCAGTTGCCAGACTGTCCCTGGATGCTGGGGACTCAAAGCTGGGGAGTGGGAGTGGGGAGGGGAAGCTGGGCTGATTGTTCTGGAAAGATCTCTGGCTGCTCTCCATGGGTGCTGTCTGCCTCCACCCCACCATCAGGGGGCTTTCTCTCTTGGTATTTTGATTACTAAGTGTAGGCAAAAATTTTGCAGTGTGGCACTTGTAATAGGAAAAAGGTTGAATATGAACATGCAAATGGAGACTGGGAAAACAGTTGCCAGCATTTGGCTTTTCAGCAACAGTGACTGAATCCAGACAGATTTCAATCTCTGTTGTATTATGTTTAAAACTCTATCGGGAGCTTAACCAAAATCAACAGTTGCCTATATATATCGAATTTTAAATATAGGCCTGCAGATAAAAATCAGGGGAGGAAGCAGAGATTTGGTACATAAACATTCCTTGAGCATTTGTTATGTTGCAGGCACTTTGTAAGGTTTGGGGGATTCCACAATGAATCAAGGAAGAGGGATGCTTAAGACACAAATAAATTCTGCTGTAATACTTTATGATAACCCCCAAAGTAGCTCTAGTAGCAAAATACTACCGGAAATTACGGAAGAAAAGAATAAGTTCTCCTTTGGGTGGTGGGGTAGGACTCACACGCATTAGAGGTGGGTCTCAGGGATGAGGAGGCAGGTGGCATTTCAGACAGAGCTGTTGGCATGAGTCTCTGCATGGAAGCATGAAAGTGCATGGGTGTCATGTGATTATATTGATGTTGCATGATGATTAAAACTAAATACAGCTGACCCTTCTACAATGTGGGGCTTGGAGGCATCAACACATCCCCCCCACCCCCACCGCGCAGTTGAAAATCTGCATATAATTTTGGACTCCCCCCAAACTTAACTACCAATAGCCTTTGGTTGACCAGAAGTTGTACCAATAACATAAATAGTCGATTAACACATATTTTGTATGTCCTATGTATTATAGATACTGAATTCTCACAATAAAGTAAGCTAAAGAGAAGAAAATGTTCTTAAGAAAATCATAAGGAAAAGATAATACAGTTACAGGACCGTATTTATTGAAAAAAAAAAAAAAAATCCGTGTGTAAGTGGACCAGCACAGTTCAAACTGGTGTTCAAGGGTCCACTGTATTTTTCAGATTCTCAAAATAGGCAAAGATTAGTGATAGATTGCAGTAAATAGGATGGTATGATGAGGATGATGAATAAACAGCTATCTCAGATAAGATGTGAATTCATGTCCCCTTTCACCGCTGATGGGAAACAGCAGATTGTGGGTCAAGTATAGTGACAGGATGTAAGACCCACGCCTGTGCTTGGAACTGGGCTTCTGTGACTGGGTGGTTAAGTGGTCTTAGACTATTTGTTCACTCATTACATCTGTATGTCCATTGGTGAACATCACGGCATAAAGAAGAAAAGCTGTTCGAGAGAGGGAAGAAGAGGTTGAGTCCAAACAACTTGATTTCCTTTGAAAAGTCAAAAGTCACTGGGAAACTTAGCTCTAGTAAAAGTACAGGATCTTATAGTACCTTTTAAGGTAATTTTTTTTTAAGATTTTATTTATTTATTTTAGAGAGAGAGTGCGTGCAAAGGGAGGGGCGGAGGGAGAGGGAGAGAGAAAATCTCTAGTAGACTCCATGCTGAGCACAGAGCCTGACGTGGGGCTCGATCCGATGACCCTGAGATCATGACCTGAGCCAAAACCAAGAGTCGGCTGCTCAACTGACTGAGCCACCCGGGCACCCCCATTTCAGGTAATTTAAAGTCTTTTTACAATTATAGTAAAATTATAGTCAACACTCTGCCTGCCACCATTCTGCTAATCGATTTCCTTTATTAAGGTGGACACCCAAAATTCATGATATTGGGAGATATTAATGAGCCTTCTAAAACACCAGAGAAGGATAGGATAATAATTTGGATCCTTGTAAGAGTAAGTCAGAGCATCACAGTATTATAGAAGTAATAGCATTTCCAAGCTGGAAGAGTCCTTGTGGGGTCATGTATTTTGCTGACTTCCAGATCCTTGAAGAATGGCCTTCTGGGAGTTGAGACTGGGCTGCTCTCACACAGTCCTTCTTGGATCTGTTTTTGCACCCATGTTTTCCATTCAACAAATGTTCCTAAGGCCCTTGTGACATGTAGGATAAATATTTGCGTGAGATACTGGCTGTGCCCTCCAGGAGCTGCCAGTTTTATAAGGGGGTAAGACACCTATGTGAAGAATGTAGACAGGAAGTTATTTTTAAAATACAACGAAAGCGATCTAGGAAAAGTCAGAAATGGAAAATTATTTCCACGTAAAATGGAAGACAGGCCACTGAAATAGAGAATTTGCTCTATTAATGTGAACTTCCACAGTCACATTTGTCTTATTTAAGAAGTTTTGGGCATCCAGCAGGAGAGAAAAGTTAGGTGATGTTGCATGCTGGGTGTTACCCATGTTTTTATTCTGGGGAAATGCAGAGCAGGATTAGAACTGAATTGTCGAAATTTGTTCTAATTTGTCACTTGTTCATAGCCTAAGAACATACTCTTCAAGTCCAAGCACATTATTGATTTAATTACCTTGAAAATAGAATTTTGAAAATTATCTATTTAAAAAAAATCAAAGATTCATAAGTTAGTTAATAAGAAATGTGAGCAGTACCTACAGGCTTGGCTTTCATCATGAGAACGACCCCAGGGATAGGCCAAGGAAATGTGGGCTTTGAGCCCCCTCTGGAGGAAAAAAAGAGAGCCCTCCCCTGAAGCTCCGGCAGCAAAGGGTTTCTTTTCTAAAGGTCAGAAATGGAAAAAGAAGTCATCTAATCAAATTGACTTTTGGAATTAACCTTATAAATCTGAAGTCTACAGTCTTTAACTCAACAGAGAACCCAATGAAGATATTTCCTACAAGAGGCAACTTCAAAAACATCCCTCCCCCAAAGGCTTGGTAGAACAAATGTTGGACACGGACTAATAATGATGTGGAAAAAATAATTATAATGAACACAATAATTGTATTTGTTTTATGGATATAATAGCCTGCAAAACCCCATACGACACAGCATTTCATAGATTAGCATCATTTAAGAAGTCAGCAAACAATAAAAACAAACAAAAAAATGTGTTTATTCATTCTCTCATTCTACAAGTGTTTATGGAGAATCTCCTGTGTCCCTGCGGGCAAGACTTACGTCGGAGTGGGAGATATTAAGCATCAGCTCTGACTGTGTGCCTTCCCGTAGGAGGAGCAAAGGTTGTGGGTATGGAGACAGGGAAGCAAAAACACTGGGTAGTCGGGAGATCTCTTGGAAGGCTGGACTGTCTGCACTCTTTAAAAAGCAGTCTCCAGAATCCTATTTTAGCCCCCCTACCAAATAGAAAATAATCATCTTTCCCACTGATTTTGAAGAAACTGTTACTGTACCTTGCCAGTCTTGCTTTGGAAATATTTTGAAACTCAAAGACATCCAAATAGGCCCCCAAGCATAACCTTGCAGAAGCCCTGGGCTGGAGGAATGCGTAATTGAAAGTCACCTCCACCACGGTTTCCAAGCTCCTTCATTGATGGGAAGACCTGGAGCCAGACTTTTCTTCTTCAGGGTCAGTGATTTGGGGCCAATCCTCCATCCACCCATCTGTGGGTATGTAGTATTGGGAACACAGCTGCAGGAAATATGGGTCGCCTCCTGACTTTATGGTGTTTGTGGTCCTGTGAGAAAGGCACTAGTAATCACAGCCAGTTGTAAGACGCAATATCGCGGGCGACGCGTCACTCCTTCTCCTCACCAGGGACCACACTGGCAGGTGCCCGGCTGGTATGAGAAACATGGTGGTCCAGTCTCTCAGCCTGTGGGCAGCCCAGACAACTTCTTTCTAGGGCATTGAGGAAAGAGTTACTGTCTATACCCAATTTCAGTCGTGGACGGGTTTAAACCAAACTGCATTAGTTTGCTTAACACAGCATTTGGCTTCGTATTTGTATTTATTTGGCACCTGCGCTCTCCGAGTGCCCCCGGACACTGCGAAGTGTGCTGGTGACGGTGATTGTTGGCTGCCCTGCCCCTGGTCATTCCCGCACTAGGATGCTCATCACAGGAGAAACCACCAAGAAAGTAATTGCCTCCCGCACACAAAGCCTGCAGACACCTGCTTGACGGAAGAATCCAGTTCCGGCCGGTGGTTTTCAGGCCAACGCATGGTGCTGACGGAGATTTTCTTGACGTCTGATTTAAGGATGTCGAAGACCCCAATTCATTGGCTCAGATTGAGAATGTCCTTTTTTCTGACCTTTCCAGGCCACCGGTAAGGCCCTCCCAGCCAACAACCCAACCGAAATTCCTATTCAAGATGCCCGGGACCTGAGACCCATCAGAGTCAACCTCATAGCGTGGATTGAAGGTTGAGAAGCCCTTGGTGGGGCCAGTGTTCACAGCTGGTCTGAATGCAGCAGGGCCAAAAGCAAAGGCGTGGCTTTCACCTTGCTTTTCATTATTCACCTATTTAGAAGCTTCCAGAAAAGAATCTCTAAAAAGAAACACTTAAGATATGGTTTTCCTATTAATATTTCATTATGACAATAATTGTAACAAACACTGGGTATGTACTCTGGGGCAGGAACTGTTCTAAGAGATAGATCGATACATAGACAGAATATATATAGTTTAAATCTCACAACTCTGTGAGGTGTAGCTACTCATGTATCTTGTTTGACAGCTGACAAAACCATGACACAGCAAAGTGAAGGCACTTGACCAAGGTCACAGAGCTGTGAGGGGCAGGAGGCAGATTTGAATCCAGACAGTTTGGCTCCAGAGGCCCTCCTCTTGGCTGTTTCTCTTTTCTGCCTCTGGAGACTCTGAAATACTAAGGCACTCAGTAAATGTTCACTAAAGCATGCACCAATTCCTAAGCTAATACCTCTTCCCCGCCCGCACTTTACTGGGTGGTCCTGGAGGCCCATCAAAATCGTGGGCCTGAGAGCACCCTGAGAGATCTTCTAGTCTAGATTGAGTCTAGAGTTTTCATCGGCTGGTCATCTAGAATCGCAGCCACACTTAAAGAATCAGGACCCACCTATCTGAACTGACTTTGAAAGAACTACAAGAATTGATGAATACAACATTATGCTATGGTATGACATTGGGTGGGAAGCTCCTCTTAGCCACCTCGATAGAAGTCGGAGCAAAAAAATCACCTAGAAGATCAATGAATAGCAGAGTAGGTACAGGTACCGTTTGTTTAAGGATTTATACCTTATCGGTTTCCCCACAATGGTTCTAAGTGGCTCATAAAATGAAATATTTATAAAATAAATTAGATCTTAAAATATATGTAGGCAACCAGTTAGAAGAAGAGAGTAAGAGAAACCAGTTCCTGGACCAAGTTGGCTATTGCAGTTGGACATTAATTATGCTCTGAATTTTATGGAAACGAAAGCAAATGGATCAGAAAGGAGTGAAAGAGGAAGGGATGGAGATATCTGCTGAGCTCCTACTGAGGACCTGTGGTTCTGATGGCCACTTTCCAAGTTATGTCCTTTATCTTCCCAACAGACCCTTGCACTGGACGTCATTATTTTCATATGTGTCAAAGAGGTAGCAGAGCCAGGATTTGAACCAAGTCTCTATGATTCCTAAGCCTGTGCTTTTCCTATTGGGTTATATTATTATCATCCACTAAAATGACACATAGGATTGTCTGCAGGCTCCTAGCCTTTCTCCAAGAATTTGTTTTAATGGATCCTTATGTAGGGAGCAGTGGGTAATAACATAGTAACCTATGAATAGTAGGTACTCAGTCAGTATTTGTAGAATAACATGAATAAATAAATGCATACATAATAAGATGAAAGATACCTTCTTTAATTTTTATAAGCTATAGAAATGGTTTTTATGGGTGCTCTTATATCAGCCCCTATTTAAACACAAAGTCATATCGTAGCATCATAAATCGGTACAAGGCATTTAGGTAAAGGCCTAAAAATATAACGTTTTATCTTTTTTCTTGTTTAATATTTCGAAACAGCAGTGTAGGCCTCCTTATCTTTACTTCTTCAGCCCCCCACTTATTCTTCAACCCCCCTAAATGTACTCTGCCTCTCCTCTGACTCTGTTCAAGATCAATGATGAGCTTATTAGTTCTGGTCCAGTGGACACTCTTCATTTGCTGTCTTTGTTGGTCTCTTAGTGGCATTTAACATCGGAGACCACCCCCCGTCTGTCTTTTGCCCCCAGTCTCCACAGCTCCTTAACAGGCTCCTTCGCCCTTCCCTCTCTTGCATCACTCAGCAGATGTTGAGGTCCTCACAGTTCTGTCATGGGCCACTTTCTGTTCTCGTTCCACTCGGCACCTCCCTGGGCACCTCCTCCACTCTCATGACTTCGGTGGCCATCTTCGTGCTAAAGACTCCGCCATTGGAAAACCTAAACCAAATATTTTTTATTTCCAAATACTAAGAAAGATCTAAACCCTGACTGTACATCTGGAAAATCAGTGGCTCCTCTTCATGAAGTCAAAGGCTAGGGAAAAAAAGTGAAAACTCTGGTATGTTTCTTAACCTTTCCTTGGTAATTAGTCCTACATCAGGAGTCACTTCTGTGTATCTTTGAACAACTCTTTGCATGCGTGGTAATCTGTTTGACAGAGTGGAAGGAAAGCACAGACATTTAAAGATAAAGTGCTTGTAGCCACTCTCAACTGAGTATCATTCATAAAGATAAAATGCCTTCTGAAATTTTAATAGAAATCAATGTGAAATAAGATCTGATTTCTAAAAACTCAAATTACGAGCAATTTGTAGAGCATGTCTGTTGTGTAAACGTGGGAATCCACACGAGAAGATGATTGATCATTTGACTGATTACATAACGTGAATCATATTCTGTCTGACTGTGCGTGAGCGTGTCTCAGACACAGCTGGATGGCATTCTGCTCTAGAGAATGCGTGTTCTCTTCCTTTCATGGAATCTGTTCCTAGAAGCTCTGTTAGAACAGAAATATTATTTTTCTGATAATAATATCAGACCTGGGAGTTTTATTCTTAGCCAAGGATTCAGTGTCAGAAAACCATAGTTATAGTTAACAATGAGTTAGTAAAGTTGAGATAGCACTTTAAAAGTATATGCTGCTTCTCCCTCCGATCCTCCCCCTCTCATGCTCTCTGTCTCCCATTCTCTCTCTCAGATAAATAAATAAAAAATCTTTAAAAAAAAAAAAGATTAAAAAAAAAAAGTATATGGCTACTTAAGCTCTAGCTGCCATCTTGCGTCCCCGCGTGTGTGCTCCTAATCTCAGCTGGTCCGCCCGAGACCCCCTGAGCGCCAACCCTATTCCCCCGCGCGGTCCCATTTCCGCTCCAACAAGATGAAAGAAACTATCATGAACCAGGAGAAACTCGCCAAACTGCAAGCACAAGTGCGCATTGGTGGGAAAGGAACTGCTCGCCGAAAGA
>NW_028014969.1:0-756 GCF_054177405.1 Leptonychotes weddellii
ATGCACAAACAATGAATCATGGAACACTTCATCTAAAACTAATGATGTAATGTATGGGGATTAACATAAGAATAAAAATAAATAAATAAATAAAGGCATTTCATTGTGCCCATATGCCTCAAAAGGTTGTTCCATTACTTTCTTCTTCCTGTGCTTCAGTGTGTATTGTTTCCTATTGACCTATCTTGCAGGTCACTAATTCTGTCTTTTGTGTGCAAATCCAGTGTTACATCTGTCTAATGTGTTATTAATTCCAGATATTGTATGCAGTTATAGAATGTCTATTTTTGATTAACTTTATAGAATAACTTTCTGATGAAAGCCTCTACCTTTTCATTTTTTCCTCCGTTAACTTTTCTCAAACAAAAATAACATAGTTATCACTATACTATATACCTGAAACTAATATAAAACACCGTATGTTAACTATACTGAAATTAAAATTAAAACAAAAGAGGGACCCCCGAGTGGCACAGTCAGTTAGATATCCAACTCTTGGTTTCAGCTCAGGTCATGATCTCAGTGTCTTGAGATCAAGCCCCACATTGGGCTCTGAGCTCAGCGAGGTCTGCTGAAGTTTCTCTCTCCCTCTCCCTCTGTCCCTCCCTGCGCTCTCTCTCCAAAATAAATAATCTTTTGTTTTACTTTTAAAAAAAGAAAGAAAAATAACATAGTTATTTTAGAGTTCTTGTCAGCTAACTCCATTATCTGGATTATCTGTGGGTCTGTTTCTTGTATCTTTTTTCCTTAGTTTTT
>NW_028014970.1:0-756 GCF_054177405.1 Leptonychotes weddellii
GCTCTCTACCCATGGATACCTTTCAGATGCCCAGATGTGCCATGCTCGCACCCATTCCAAGGCCCTTCCTCATGATGCTCCCTCAACCCGAGGGCTTGGCTTCAGCCACCACTCCCACTTTTTGCTGGGCTAGTTGCCAACAAGAGAGGAACTGTGAGGACTCAACAGTCCATATTTTCAAAGCCTTCACAGCAGGATCCAGTAACAAGTGAGCTCTGTTGAAATATTTATTATTGGTATTACCAGAAGTATTATTATCACTCATCCTTTAGATCTCACTTCCATCATTTTCATAGCAGACCTTCAGACCTTCAGACCTTCAGTTTAGGTCAGGTTTTCTTGTTTATGCACCCACAGAACTGTGTTCAAGGGACTTTACCTCAATTAATAATTATGCAATGTATTTATATGGCCATTTAAGTCCATCCTCCTCATTAAGCTTTAAAGTTTAAGAGCTCAGGAGCTATGCTTTTAATTACTTATATCCATGGTGCCTGGCCCTTATGAAGGTTTAATATGATATGTGTGTATAAATGCATAGTATTATATTATAAAAAGTGGTTAGACTAATTTAAAATATAGTCTTATTTGAATGCCTGGGTAGCTCAGTGGGTTAAGCATCCAACTCTTGATTTCGGCTCAGGTCATGATCTCAGGGCTATGATGAGATCGAGTCCCACATCGTGGAGCCTGCTTAAGATTCTCTCTCTCCCTTTCTCTCTGTTCCTCCTCCCCTCTGTCTCTCTCAAAAAAATA
>NW_028014971.1:0-756 GCF_054177405.1 Leptonychotes weddellii
AATTTTAGCCATTCTGACTGGTGTGAGGTGGTATCTCATTGAGGTTTTGATTTGGATTTCCCTGATGCTGAGCGATATTGAGCACTTTTTCATGTAGCGCTGAGAATTCTTATAAGTTATGGTTGAACTTAACTGAATGTAAGGAAATATGTAAAGAAGCTAGGACATAGAATAAATAAATTTAAAGGCAGTTTTAGGCCCAACAAAAACATTAAATACAGAGATGGATTAATCTCAGAACCAGTTTTATCAAATACAGTAATAATAGAAAAATTTTAATACTGGCAGTACTTTTATAATGCTTTGTCATTTATGAAGTGCTCTCATATACTCTTTCTCTCAAAATAGCAAATCTGAGTAGACATAGATACTCTGTCAGATACTCTGACAGTTTAGCTGTCAAATAAAAAATTAGAGTGAAAAATATTATTCTTAGGAGATGAGAGAGCAAAAAATAACACAGAGCAACTACTATAAGATAAGCATAATTGTAAGTAGTTTCCATGTATTCTCTTATTTAATCCTCTCAACAGCCCTGTGGAAGAAGTATGGTCATTATTTCCATTTTACAGGTGAAAAAACTGAGGCTTAGATGAATCAATTTGCGCAAAATCACACAGCTAGTAGTTGATGGAAGATGAGTCTCCCCCAAAAAGACTGAGTCAACGAACTTGCAAGAAACTTCTGCCATAAGAGGAACTGGACAGAACTGTTTGAGAACACTCTTTATAGCCCTCATATCTAGAAAACAATTTG
>NW_028014972.1:0-756 GCF_054177405.1 Leptonychotes weddellii
GGACCCAGCTCTGGAACCGGATCTTCAAGAACAAGAGCTCAGGCAGTGGGAAGATCGGGGCCCCTCCAGGCATCCCAGACAGTGGGAATGGGAGAAGCAACAGCGTGGAATTCTGGGCATGCACCATTCCCTTCCGAGCCCGGCGCGGGGCGCACACAAGTCAAGCCATCAGCTGCAGGGGCCCGGTCCACACTCACGTTGGTCATCCCACTGACGGAAGAGGTTATGATCTTCACGGTGTCCATGGTGACTTTGTGGACCATCTTCTCCTCCAGGTTCCTCTGATAAAAGTTTTCCCGGTGATTTGTCTGAAAGCCAGAATCAAGGGGGTCCCTGCTCATGCGCCGGCCGGGGCTTTGCTGCAGTCTTGGGTGTGGTCTCCTCACCCCCCGTGAGGCTCCATGCCCAGATGCCGGGTCTCCAGAGTTTTCTAGATAGACTGCACACACCTCTACCTACAGTTGCCATGTGCCCGGGCATTGGTGTCATGAAGGTAGATTCGTGCGGGATCTAGCACAGGGTGCAGCAAGCAGATTCTTTCCTCAATGCTTTGGAAACCACTTCCAAAGACCAGCTGCACCCGGGTCTGCCTATCAGGGCCACTCACCAGTTTGTAGGTGGAAAGAGTCAGCTGCACAGACACGTACTTCAGGCCCCAGCCTTTGATCCTGTCCTGGTAGCCAGACAGAGCCAACTGGCCGATGATGCGGAGAATAGCCATCCTCACCTGAGGGGA
This sequence comes from Leptonychotes weddellii, assembly GCF_054177405.1. Classification (NCBI taxonomy): domain Eukaryota; kingdom Metazoa; phylum Chordata; class Mammalia; order Carnivora; family Phocidae; genus Leptonychotes; species Leptonychotes weddellii. The sequence goes on from NW_028014972.1 coordinate 737, forward strand.
CAGGGCGGTGGACAAGCAGG
>NW_028014973.1:0-756 GCF_054177405.1 Leptonychotes weddellii
GGGCTTGAGGTGTGCCGCACCCCCTGTCTGGAGGATGTGGTCGATCCAGCCCACCAGCCTCTGAGCAGGGGTCAGGGGGTGGGAGCGCCTGATGATGCTGGCGGCCACTGCTGCTGACTTGTACCTGTTGGCAGAGACAGAGGCAGGGTGTTACTCATGTGCTCTCAGAAGTCTTAGAGACCTCGTATCACACACACACGCGCACACACACACACACACACTTTCATCCATATGCACAAAAGACTCAGTTTCAAGGAAAAGTTGTTGGCCTGGCCTTGTCACAGTCTAGCTGGGTCCCACTGAAAAGTTCTAACTGGTCTTTCCATGCAAAGATTCATGCTTTGTGCTAAAAGAGCTAAACTATTAAAAAAGTGACTAAGCTGTAAGGACAAGTCTCTAACCAAGAACACTTATGGTACAATAAAGGAAAAAGTATACAGGTATATATGTGATGCACCATACATCTGATTCAGGATAAATGTCCTTGAGACCCTAATAAGATATTCGGTCCATCATGGTTACCACATCCTTGTGCTGGAAGGGAATTTACCTAAGAGAACCTTTTATTGACTCACTTAACAGAAATTCATCCTAACTTACTTTCTGGCAGACCCTGTGCTAGGCCCTGGGAACACCAGGGGAAACAAGAGACACACTTGGCCATCCAGAGGAGCTTACTCTCTATTTTCTAGTGTGAGGGACACACAATAAATTAAGACAGAAAAAACTGGGTTAGTTACTGATCCTGGGAAGTGT
>NW_028014974.1:0-756 GCF_054177405.1 Leptonychotes weddellii
GAGGCCTGTGTGTGGAGCATTGCCGGTGCTGGGCTCTGGGTGGGCTTCTTGCGTCATGCTCACTTTCATTCCCGTGGCGGCATGGGCAAGCACCCACTGTCATCCCCGTCACTGCCGTCATCCCTGTCACCTGCCGTCATCCCCATCACTGCCGTCACTGAGGGCGTCACTGGAGCCCTGGGAGAGGAAGGAACTTGAAGGTTTGAGGTGGGGGTCTAGCCCTGGGCCACTGGACTCCGAGTCCAGTGCTCCATCCAGGAGGCAGGAGATGGGCTCAGCTGTCAGGAGTGGGGCGAGTCACATGGAGTGAGGGCGGTGTTGAGAAGGTCTGAGGTTGGCACATTCAGGAGAAGGGCAGGGACATCTCCCCCTGCTCTCACTCCACTCCTAGACAGTCACTGAGGCCTGTGGGTTCTGCCTCAGAATGCCTCTTGGACAGTTACGGGGTTGGATGTGGGCACTCTTGCTTAATAGGGGTGACTGTGGACACAGCCTCATCCTCACCAAGTCCCAGATTCCTCACTGGAGATGCCCAAACTTGACAGCAGGGGGCGGGTAAGTTCTGATGAGGAGCATATGGGAGCTGTCCAACACAGAGCCTGGCACCCAGGACATGTTCGGGGACTGCTAATTCATGAGTCAATTCTCTCCTCGCTTCTCCTCTACTGGGGAAGTCTCTTGGGGGTGGCTCTAGATGCCCCAGTGGGGAAGGTCATGCAGTGTCTGTGCCGAGGCGGCTGGGTCCACAAGATCCCA
>NW_028014975.1:0-756 GCF_054177405.1 Leptonychotes weddellii
CGCCGAGGTGTCCGTGTGTCTCACGCAGGCCTTTTGAGTACTTTGAATTCTGCCACCGCTTGAAACAGCAGAGACTTCACATCCAAAACTGTATTTCTGGCTTCTGCTGACTAATCCGCAGGGGCTGAGGGGGTGGCGGCCTCCGCGGGACAGGGCGCTGGCTCCTCTGGGCCCCCACCCCGCCCGCCTCGGTCCCATCCCCCGGCTGGCCCCGGGACTGCTATGGCCTCACTAGGGGACCGGGGACCCCCGAAAATCTAGCCCCTGCTCGGCTTGCCAGCTGTAAGCCCTGCTTGGGGCTGTGTCTGCCAGGAGGGGGCACCTTGTCCTGATTCACACGAAGGTGCCACAGGGGCTAGCGCTGTCTTGGGGCCCCTATGGGGGGCCCCTGTGTTTGCCACCCTTGGCCGGGACTCTCCCCTTAGCTGGGTCTTCCCAGGCGCTCCCCCAGACTTCTCGGCCTCTTATTCCAGCACGAGGGTCTGAGCAGGTGGTTCCCTTGCTTCACTGGGCACCTGGGCAAGGAGGCAGCCAGGCCCAAGAGAGGCAGGGGGGTGGGGCGGAGACCGGGGCAGGCCCACAGGGGCACTGCAGCCTGGAGGTGGGTTTTGTGCACAGTAGAGGCAGTTCTGGCTTGAGGATGTGTGGCAGCCCTGGGCCCACGTCCCTGCAGGCCAGTGAGTGAGAGCAGAGGGACAGGGCTGCATATTCTGCTCCCCGCAGCCTCCTCCCAGCCCGCCTCCCTCCCTCACCGGC
>NW_028014976.1:0-756 GCF_054177405.1 Leptonychotes weddellii
TGATGCTAATGTCATCTCAGGATATCTTGTGAAGGCGGGGCCAGGTGACCCAGCTCCTCCTGCAGGACCTGGCACATCGAAGATGCTTGGTATTAAATAGTCACGCTTGTTACTTGAATTCCAGTGGCCCCTGGTCCAGTCAATGTTTAGGTTATTAATGTTGAAGGATGTGATTTGGGGGTTCAAAAGGCTCTTTCTCGCTGTGCACTGCAAGGGGCTCATCTGAGTGCAGAGGATGTCCCAGCAGCCAGCAAATGTGGGAGGACAAATGGAGCTAGCAGAATGCGAGGGGCCCCAAGTAGTGAAAGAGTAGAAGTCAGGGAGCCTGAGTTCAAGTCCACTGAGCAGCACATCAGTTAGAGGGTCCTAGTGGCCTCTCAGTGTCCTCATCTGAGGCAGAGGGGATTAGGGCGGAGCTTCGGAAGCCAAGGGTGCACCCAGGACCCCTGGGGATCTTCGTGCTGATCCAGGGTGGGGCTGGGGTCTGCACTCTCCACAGGGGCCCAGCTGTGCCCTGACTGCTGGTCCACGAGCACACGGCGTCTCAAGCAGGGGGCTCATAGCTGGGTCCTTTGCGCATCATTCTGCTCATCCCTCAGCCCAGTCCCTCTGCACAGGCGCCCTTGCTCTGCCCCCTCCTGGTCCCGAGCTCTCCTGTGGTCCTCCTCTAAGTATTTGTAGAGTGCCTGCTCTGGGCCTGGACCTGCTGCTCCCAGGGGCTGGGTGACAATGCCCGGGCCGGTCCCTGCCTTCATG
>NW_028014977.1:0-756 GCF_054177405.1 Leptonychotes weddellii
CCGAAGTGGGGCTCGATCCCAGGACCCTGGGATCATGACCTGAGCCGAAGGCAGACGCTTAACGACTGAGCCATCCAGGCGCCCCTTTTAAAAAGATTTTATTTATTTATTTGACAGAGAGAGAGCACAAGTAGGCAGAAAGGCAGGCAGAGGGAGAGGGAGAAACAGGCTCTCCGCTGAGCAGGGAGCCCGATGCGGGACTCGATCCCAAGACCCTGGGATCATGACCTGAGCCGAAGGCATCCACTTAATCGACTGAGCCACCCAGGCGCCCTGTAACAGGTTTTTTTTGCCCCCCCCTTTCTTCTTATATTTCTGTTTTTATAAGAAAGGTCTGACCTTCTTAGTACATTACAATATTGGGGTTTTTCCCTCATCAGAGAAATGACTAGTCATGGCATGTTGGGTATAAGATGCAGGTTTTCAGGTGTTCTTGTGTTTGAATCTGAGGAGCTGCTTCTATACCACACACCTTGGATGTTTTTTCCCCTTTAGGTGTGTCCACTATATCAGGTGCTCAGGAATTCTGAGAAGCCTGGTTTAACTGTATTGGTGAGACACTCTGGTCCTGAACACTTTAATTTCATAGAATGGCTGTTGAACTTGTTTCCACTTGGTCATGAGTTTATCTGCTTACCTCATATTAGAGGAAATGATCTTTAAAGGTTCTTGAAATGTGAATTTGGTAATCTGGTCATCTGTAGGTAATATATCTTACTGCCCATATTTGATAATATACCTAAGTAAAAATTAAAT
>NW_028014978.1:0-756 GCF_054177405.1 Leptonychotes weddellii
GTTTTAACAAAGTGCACACATAGTACCATCAACTAAAAGTCTACAAACTGTTTATCCACTTCTGGAGTGAGGCATTTAGTTATCTCCACCTCAGGCTACTTGCCCTCAGAAGACAGACTCATACAGGGTAGCCACAGGCGAGCTGGAGAGCTCTGAGTTCACACCTCTGGGTCTGTCGCAGGCTTGCCTGCCCTAGTCCCAAACCTTGGCTTTCTCCTTTCCTTTCCTCTGAAGGGAGGCTATCACATAGATAGGTTTCTTTTCCTGCTTTTTCTCAAAATGCCTCTTGCTAACTCTGCCTCTGGTTCCCTTACTTCTTTCAGCATTTTGTAACAATGCAGGTTTCCCCATGTGATCTGCCATGAGCATCACATACACAGTGGTAGTGCATGCCCCATTCCTTATCCCCTTCCTCAGTTACACTTGTCTGTGCCACACTTGCAACCCGAAATGTAACTTATTTTGCTTTATTATTTATCCCCCTCACATTGGGATATAAACTCTAAAAGGACAGAAAATACTGTTGTATTTTGTGTTGTTTAGTGCTGATTACCCATTATTTAGAAAACAGTCAGACACATACTAAAGTTCAACTATTAGTCGGTCATAAAACGAATACAAAGTAACAGCCCCATGCCACCAACCTTAGTTTCTTCTCGTCTCCACACTTAAACCGTAAGATTATTCTTATTAATCAGCGAAGTATGGTAAATATAAATATTATAAATATTTATATTTATAATATTTATATATATT
>NW_028014979.1:0-11478 GCF_054177405.1 Leptonychotes weddellii
AAAAGTATTTTTTGTTAGGTGGATGGTGTGTTATATGAAGTGCCATAATTTAATTGAAAGTATTTTAACAGTACATAAAATGATGGTTTGTCTTAGACTCACTGGCAGTACAGAGTTTCATTAATTAACGTACTTTAAGATGTTTGGTAAAACTTGTATAAATAGACAGGGCGCCTGGGTGGCTCAGTCATTAAGCGTCCGCCTTCGGCTCAGGTCATGATCCTGGAGTCCTGGGATCGAGTCCCGCATCGGGCTCCCTGCTCGGCAGGGAGTCTGCTTCTCCCTCTGACCCTCCCCCATCTCATGCTCTCTCTCTCTCTCAAATAAATAAATAAATAAAATCTTTAAAAAAAAAAAAAAAAGACTCTGTGAAAATACTCCTCCTAGAAAATGAAAGGCCACTGGGCAGAAATTTGGGGGACCCAAGTTCATGTCTGGGTTCTGCCCTTACTAACCATGTGACTTTGGCCTAATAAGTAAATGTCTCTGAAACTCATCTTATTCCTAACTATAGAAAGTGGACTGCATAAACAACCTTTAAAATTTCACCCAGTTCTATAATCACATTTTTCTTGTGTTTCAGTTGATTTTTGGCAATCTTAGTGCTCCCAATCATCTTGGGTACTTGAAAGGCCATCTGATTTGTTCTTTGTGTAAATTTTCTTATTTTAAAAAATAATTCTGGATATTGAATTAGAATTCCTCAACTGTTTCAACAAAATAAAGACTTAAAGGTTTTATTTGACCAAAGGCAGATTCAAACATTGATATGGTTCCCACTCCTTGGTGTGATTAATAAAATTAACAGAAGTGAACTTTGTTTATATACCTCTTTCCATCTAGGGCTTAAAAAGTATAATGTGAGGTAAAACTCAGGTGGGAATGTGAAAACACCCTTTCCATTAAGGTGCCAGAGAGTTTAGCATAACTCAGTAGGTTTGGCATAAACTCAGGTCTGGCTAATTCCAAATCCCATCTTCTTTCCAATAGACCAGTTTGACCTCAGTAGAGCTAGTTAAAGACTGGAAATTCCTTGAATTTTTAAAGGGAACACGGCATTCTATTACCTATGTGTACCCCCATTTCTCAGCCCAAAGCCTTGCATACAGTAGGTGCTCAGTGATTAATTTGGGAAGACTAGAAGGGAGATTTCCATTGCCAAGGTCCTAGACTGAGGTAATTTAATTTGTGGACTGGTATCATGGATCAATTACAGCTCTGCTTTTATCTCATAGAGAAAATCTCATAGACCAAAATGACTACATTTTCATCTTGGCACTTAGAATGTCTGATGTTGGGCTGCAGAGCCTTCAGGATTTGTGTGTGTGTGTGTGTGTGTGTGTGTGTATGTGTGCATGCGTCTGGCTGATCCCAGAGAGATATATATATTCACCATCTCCATTCCTACCTCCAAACAGTAGGTATCCTACAAGAAGGAGTCTCCAAGTGTTTGTAAACCTAAGTCCAGTTCAATTTGCCCAAGGGAAGCGAGTGAAGGTTGTAAGTGAAGTGAAAACTCTGAGTAATGAAGCCTCTGAATAAGAACAGGGAGGTGATGCAGTTCCAGGCCTCCAACACACATTCCAGCAGTGCTCAGCAAGCATGGAGGATCTGAGATGTACTCAAAGATCCTTACCCACTAGGTAGGCATTTCTATTATAAGATGAATATACTTTCTCTGTAACCATCTGCCTTGGAGTTTCAGATCCTTGAATTAACACATAATTAAAGAAGGAAATTTCAATATATATCTGAAAATTCCATTATCAGGGGCACCTGGATGGCTCAGTCGGTTAAGCACTGGACTCTTGATTTTGGCTAAGGTCGTGATCTTGGGATCAAGCCCTGCCTCTGGGATTCTCTCTCTCTCTCCCTCTGCCCCACCCCCTACCCCATGCAAGAGTGCAGGCACTCTCTCTCTCTCTCTAAAAAAAAAAAAAAAAGAAAAAGAAAAGAGAAAAAAATTCTATTAGCATCATACAATTTTTTAAAAAATAATTTGTACATTGTCTAAGTCATTTGTTACTTTTTAATAGGGTTGGCTGTTTTTCTCCCTGATTGGTATGAGGTTTTTCATTTTAAGTATTAAGTCTTTTTTATTAGATATATGGATTGTGAATGTCCTCTACTGTGTGGTTGCCTTTTCAATCTCTGAGTAAGACCCCATTATGCATACACATTCTTTTTTTTTTTTTCTTTAAATTCAGTTTAATTAACATATACTATAAAGTCTCTGTTCCTTTCGGGATCTCTCTCCACTCAAAAGATTCCCTTTAATATTTCTTGCAGGGCTGGTTTAGTGTTCACAGATTCCTTTGTTTTTTGTTTGTCCTGGAAACTCTTTATCTCTCCTTCTATTCTGAATAACATCCTTGCTGGATAAAGTACTCCTGGCTGCATATTTTCCCCACTTATCACATTGAATACATCACGCCTGTCCTGGCCTGCCAGGTCTCTATGGACAGGTCTGCTGCCAGCCTTATGTGACTACCCATGTAAGTTAAGGACCTCTCATCCTGAGCTGCTTTCAGGATTTTCTCTTTATCTTTGAAATTTGCAAGCTTCACTATAATATGTCCAGGTATTGACCTATTTTTGATTTTGAAGGGGGTTTTTTGTGCCTCCTGGACTTGAATGCCTGTTTCCTTCCCCAAATTAGGGAAGTTCTCAGCTATAATTTGTGAACACACATTCTTAATATAATGAAGTCTAGTTTATCAATATTATTAATGGTTAGTGCTCTTATTTCCAATTTAGGAAATCTTTGTGTATGTCAAAGTTATAAAGATATTCACCTATGCTTTCTTCTAAGTTTTATTGTTTTAGCTGTGATCAATTTTTTTTTTATAGTGTGAAGGAGGGTTCAAAGATTCTTTTGCACATGGATATCTAATTGATCTAGCACCATTTATTTAAAAGATCGTCCTCTCTCCTCTGTATTGCAATGGAAACTGTTCAAATAAAGTGATCTTATGTTTTGGTTTGACTCTGGACTCTCTTATGTCCCTGTTTTATTTGTCTATCCCTGCACCAATACCACACTGTCTTACTGTGACTTTATTGTAAGTCCAGATATCCGCTAGCATAAATCCCCCACTTTGCTCTTCTTCAATATTGCCTTGGGCATCAGAGCCCCTTCGTATTTTATATAAATATAACATCACTTCCTCAATTTATATACACATACATATATGCATGACCTGTTTCAGATTTTGAGTTTTGCAATATTTATAAACCTATTTTGAGAGAATTATCATCATTAATTGGAGAGAAATTAGAACAATAGAATACCACTGCATATCTAAGAAAAATGGCTGAAATTTACAAAAATTTTAAAAACCTGATAATGCAGGTGGCAGGGGGATGGGTTAGCCCGGTGATGGGTATTAAGGAGGGCACATATTGAATGGAGCACTGGGTGTTACATGCAAACAATGAATCATGGAACACTACATCAAAAACTAATGATGTAATGTATGGTGATTAACGTAATAAAATTAAATTAAAAAAAACCCTGATAATGCCAAATGTTGCCAAGGATGTGGAACAACTGGAACTCTCTTACATGTCCAGCATGAAACAAACTGAGCCAGTCACTTTGGAAAAATATTTGACAATACCTACCAGGGCTAAACATATGCTTATTCTTCACCCAGTGATTACACTCCAATCTTTCATGCTATTCCATGTCTGGTGCTCCCTTCTTTGTTTTGTGTGTAGAATACCTTTCTCTCTAGAGTGTGTGGTTTAAAGCACAAGTTCTAGAGTCAGATTGCTTGCCTGCGTATTGTAGCTCCACCTTCTCTGGTGGGGTGACTGTGGATGAGTGACTTACCCTCGTGTATCTCATGTGGACAAAGTGATTAGTGTGTTTACATATTGTTTATGATTTTCATCTGGAACATGGTGGAGGGAGTGGAGAGTACTTACCCCCTCCTAGGGTTGTTGTCCTGAAGGAACTAAATGATATAATCCACACAGGAACAGCGCCTGGCAACCAGCAAGAGCTCAATAAACATTAGCTGTGATTATTATTTTCTACCTATCATAATGCTACATTTCAATGCCTACTTAGTCCAAATGGCATCTCCTCCATGCAATTTTTTGCAAGAGGAGGAGGAAGGAAATATTAATTCTGACAGACATGGGTTCCTCTCCCTCTCTCCACACTGTATTTTAATCGTTTTCATTCTTAATATATTTGGCTTTGATTGCAGATTGCCCTACCGGTGTTTGTCCCTCCAGACTGTGAGCATCCCCAAGAGAGAAATCTCTGCTCACCTGAGTGTCTCTCTAGATCTCTGCCTGGTGCTGGGCACTTAAATGTTCAATAGATGTTGGTTACATTGCATCAAATCCAATCAAGAAGGGAGACTGCTAGGTGCCTTTGAGTAATAACATTGCTGGATGTGTTTGCTTTCCAAGAAGCTTGCCATTTGGAATTGTGCTTAAACAAGCAGTTGAGCTAAAAGGACAGTTTTTTAGTGACCTAAGAGGAAGGCCATGAGCAGTTATGCTAAGATCCAGGAGAGTGGCTTCAACACTGGCATGGAAACGCTTGGACTGAGTAGAACAAATGGCTGGGGTAAAATCTGCCTTTATTATGAAAATGTGAAGTTGAGGGGCGCCTGGGTGGCTCAGTTGGTTGAGCGACTGCCTTTGGCTCAGGTCATGATCCTGGAGTCCCGGGATCGAGTCCCGCATCGGGCTCCCAGCTCAGCAGGGAGTCTGCTTCTCCCTCTGACCCTCCTCCCTCTCATGCTCTCTGTCTCTCATTCTCTCTCTCTCAAATAAATAAATAAAATCTTTAAAAAAAAAAAAAAAAGAAAATGTGAAGTTGATAAAGATGTTTCCAATTACGATCTGGAAACCAGAAACTGCCTTAGGGGATATTAAGATACCTACAATTTAATTTTTTTAAGATTTATTTTATTTGAGAGAGAGAGCACGCATGCATGAGCAGGAGCAAGGGGAGGGGCGGAGGGAGAAGGAGAGACTCTCAGGCAGACTCCCCACAACACAGGGCTCGATCTCACAACCCTGAGATCATGACCTGAGTTGAAATCAAGAGTCAGACACTTAAGTGACTGAGCCACCAAGGTGTCCCTAAGATACCTGCAGTTTTAAAAGAGAGTTGGATTTTCATACACTGGGCTCAGTCTTCAGTTTGGCTAGAAAGCCTTGGACTTTTAATCCCTGAGGTTTTTTAATGTTTTTAACTTAAATTCAATTAATTAACATATAGTGTATTGTTAGTTTCGGAGGTAGAGGTCAGTGATTCATCAGTCTTATATAACACCCAGTTCTCATTACATCAAGTGCCTTCCTTAATGCCCATCACCCAGTTGCCCCATCCCCCCACCCCCCTCCCCTCCAACAACCCTCAGTTTGTTTCCTATGATTAAGTCTCTTTTGGTTTATCTCCCTATATGACTTTGTCTTGTTTTATTTTTCCCTCCCTTCCCCTATGCTCCTGTTTTGTTTCTTAAATTCCACATGAGTGAGACCATGTGATAATTGTCTTTCTCTGATGGACTGATTTCACTTAGCGTAATACCGTTTTTACTCACTCAGATTGACTCTAAAGGTCAGTCTGTGCTAAAGGCTTTGACTTTGCATTGAGAATTATTTATAAAAATCCCTGAAGTGAAAGAGGTTCTATCTCAGGGCACCTGGATGGCTCAGTTGATTAGGTGTCCAACTCTTGATTTTGGCTCAGATCATGATCTTGGGCTCATGGGATGGGGCTGTGTCATGGGCTCTGCACTCAGCATGGAGTCCACTTGGGATTCTCTCTCTCTCTCCCTCTGCCCCTCTGCTCATGCACTCTCTCTCTCTTTTCTCTCTCTTAAAAAAAAAAAAAAAGGTCTATCTCTAGCACTGCCCACTTTGAAGATCCCCAGGCAAGAGTACAAATAGGGGCCCATATGATATGTATAAATATTTACTAGATACATATTAAGGTAATGAACTGCTACACAAAATACATCTATCCTTCCCCCTTCATAAAGACCTGAAAGCCATGATCAAATTGAGAATTCCTGAGTTTCTCATACTTCCAGTGGCACCTGTTGGCGCAGGGCTTCCCTTCGCTTCCCAGCCCCAGCTGTCTCTGATCTTGATGGGCTTCCTGAACAGGTGTGGACAGCCCAGCCCATGTGTCCAAGTTCCGGCCACACCTGCCCACAAAGAGCTGCTCTTTCGGCTCCAGAGACAGCATAGTCTACCTTCTGGAAGACGGACCTAAGAAAAAGGGCTGTTGGACACTGGAAAGTAGTTCTGGGGTCCTGGGCTTTCTAGTGTGGTGTGGCCCCTCCCTTGCATTGTGGAGAGGGTACGGCTGGAAGAAGACCAAAACAAGGTTTTCTAAAGTATGGGGTCCTCCCACTTGGGTCTAAGGGTAATACCAAAGCTACTTAAATAATATGCATAATCATAGAATATTTTTATCTCAGAATATTCTCAAACCCTTATTTCCATGAAATATTGGCATTCCTAATCACCAATATTAGAATACTAAACAAAATTCTGGTGGTACTCTCTTCTCCCCAAAAATGAAAAGCCTTAAACTTCACAGAATTTGTTGTATTAGTAACACGTAAGTAGTCACCAAAGAGCAAGCTATTTTACTTGGGCTTTTTTCCCCACCATAACTCTGAAAGCCATGGACTTGGTGCGTCTTCTACCTCATTCAGACTAATGTGAAAGAAAAAGAGAAAACTGAGGATTTGCTTTAAAGCCACATCATAGGGCACCTGGGTGGCTCAGTCGGTTAAGCGTCTGCCTTCGGCTCAGGTCATGATCCCAGGGTCCTGGGATCGAGTCCCGAATCGGACTCCTTGCTCAGCAGGGAGCCTGCTTCTCCCTCTGCCTGCCACTCCCCCTGCTTGTGCTCTCTCCCTTCCTCTCTCTCTCTGCCAAAGAAATAAATAATACCTTTTTAAAAAAAATAAAATAAAACTACATCATAACAGGCCATCATGGCCAATGGTGGGAGGATGGGTTGTTATTAGTAAAGGCTCATCAGAAACTCTCTTCCCCAACCATTTAAACGGAATGGTCTACGCCCACTCCATATTTTGCTTCTCAGAAACACACGTTAGAACATCGGATTTATTTACTTACTTGTTCTGAGACAAACAAAAGCTGTAACATACTATCCTGGATATCTCCCTGTCCGGACACGCCTAAGTAACTCAAAAATAAGCTTTGAAGTCAAATAGATTTGATTCCCATTTTAGCTCTGTCATGTTGTTATTGTGTGACACAGACCCGCAACAGCATGAAGACCACAAGTTGTAAGGATTAAATGGAAGCATTTATGTAAAAGGACTTGGCACACTGCAGAGACACTCCGCTGAATGTCTGTTATCTTCTCACTGCATTCAACTCAAATTTTCAAATCATCACAAAAGTAGATCGATCATGATGAATTAGAATATGAGTGACTTCCATTCACTCAGTAGTTACAAATTCTGTATTAGGCCCTATGATACTAAATTTCAGATTCACATGCACAAAAATCTCCTCAGAGTGAAAGGAAATTTGGAAGCTTATCAAAGGATGTACTTGGTGGTTCTGAAGAACAAAGAACATTCTTGATATTAAATTGAGCTCCATGATTTCATATTCTCAGGTTATAGCTGCATTCCCATTAACCTCGTTCCTTTTTTGCACACAGCTACTCTTTTTAGAAGTTACTTTTTCACGAATCACTGCCAATCATATCGGAGTTATTGTGAAGTAAGGGATCTTTTCTTTCAAAAATCCACATTCGAATCCTAACATGGGGCCCTACAAAGAACTAGGAAAGCTCCTGAGGTGGCCGCGTCTCCGGGAAAACTGCCTGGAAGCTGCCTGCAAGCAAGCTCCGAGGCCTGCCCATCCCGGGCAGCTAATCCTGACCTGGGGTGGGGGCGCGCTTCTGGTCCTGACCTGGCGGGTTCACCGAAGAACTGGCTGAAAAGCTGTAGGAATTCAGTGTCCACATCCCTACATGTAATGTCTGGGTATCAATGAGTCACTAAATCGGCTTTCTGCCCTCTCTCCTTTTGCATTGTAATATCACAGTATTTTGAGTTTGTGTGCATGCAACATCTCAGCAAAATGTAAAGATTCACAGGAAAAATGGAAACTATGTATACATACATACATATATATATGTATATGTATATATACATATATATATAGGAAAAGGTGTTATAGCCTTTTCTTTTTATATGTAAACGATGCCCTACCTCTTTATTAAATAACCTAAACAACCTAAAACTGCCTGTCACAAACATACCAATGTTACAGTTAAAGGAAATTGTGTGGGGACAGGTAAATTTCTGTTATTTTTGTCTGCAAACAATTCACAGCAACATCTAATTGAGGCACTACACTCAACATTTAAAACATTTCTAAGAGCACATGAAAAATGTCACAATGTGGTCAGAGTTTCTGGGTTCTCTTTCACTGAAAGCGAATCCTGGGGAGTCGGAGCGACTGCTGAGTTGTGACGGCTGCTGGGAATCCACTGGGTTGTTGATCCCGCAGATGCATTCAAAACACATACAGAAGCAAATCACCAGGACAATAAGGAACCCGCATGTGCCTTCCCATTGGGAGAAAAGTTTGTTTTTTCCCAATAAATCTAAGGATAATGTTAAGAAGAGGCTCTGGATAGTGTAAATGCTTTGCTGAGCTAACCCCCTAATTTTTTTTAAATGATATAATTTCAGAAGAATACAGTGGCTCTTCAAAGACAAACCTCGTGGAAGTGGTTGCTAGAAGCAAGAATGATGAGAGTGAGAGGAGAGAGCAATCTATAAACTCTGCTTACGCTCTGCTCTTCCTCCTCCTAAAGCCGGCCTTTGTAAATGACCCCTGTGCAACACCTTCTTTTTTTTTTTTAATTAATTAATTTATTTTTTAAAGATTTTATTTATTTTTTAGAGAGCGAGCGAGAGAGAAACAGCATGAGAGGGGCGAGGGTCAGAGGGAGAAGTGGGCTCCCCGCTGAGCCGGGAGCCCGATGTGGGACTCGATCCCAGGACCCTGGGATCATAACCTGAGCCGAAGGCAGACACTTAACTATCTGAGCCACCCAGGCGCCCTGTGCAACACCTTCTTACTTTCTCAGCCCACGTCTCTCCCTACCCACTCACTGAGGGACACACTGTAAGTACTGCGGGCCTGCCCACAGCTCCCAGGGCTGCCCTTCCACTTCCAGGCAGTCTCCTCCTAGTCCTTGAAAATCCAGCTCCGTTACTCTTGCAATACCTGTTTCTGTACCTCCTCCTTTCTTGGGAGAACGGGTCAGACTCTCTCCTTGGATATTTGATGTCATATGCTGTCCCCTGACTCAAGGCATTACAGGGTCTTTGTATCTGTATGTGGATTTAAATCGTTAATTTGACTTAGAGGAGTGCTTAAGCACTTGGTCTCTGATGATGGACCTGTTGGCTTTGAGTCCTAGCTCCAATATTTTCGTGCACTGTGTAACTTTAGGCAAGTCACTTAACTTCTCTGTGCTTCAGTTTTCTCATCATAACAGGGAGAATAACATCACCTAACTCAGTAGGGTTGCTGTGCAGAATAAAGGAGTTAACACATATAAAAGTACTTAGAATAATGCCAGGCACAGAGTAAACACGGAATGGCTATTAGTTATTATTTTGGCATCAATAGCATCTTTGGATAGGAGGCATTTTATCCGCCATCTTCTGCCTCTAAACCTTTGCTGGCTGGCCCAGTCCCTGATACCGCATCATTTCCACCACCGGAAGGGGGATCTTGTGCCCCCACTGTGGATCTTATGCCTCTGATTCCCATTTCAGTGGTCAATATGCCGCCCAGAAGATGGAGAGGTAAAGAAAGGGAAGAAATACTGCGCGCTGTCCCGTGCCAACCCTGGGCTAGGTGTGTTCACACTCCTTACCTCACCTCCTTTTCATGACTCCTAGGAGCCTGAAGGCCACCACTGGCCCTTCTCTGATCCTTGACTGGAAACAAACCATCTGTAAAAAGACGTCTTTGAGACAGCTGCGGAAATTCCAGGGGATACTGTGTGCCCGAGGATACTAAGGATTGTTTAATTTTCTTAAGTGCAATAATCTCATGGTGGTTGTATAGGTCTCAAAATGCACTTATTAGCCTGCTTCTCCCTCTCCTCCCGGCTCAGTGCTCTCTCTCTCATTCAAATAAATAAACACAATCTTAAAAAAAGAAGGTATCTCATCTGCAAGTGAGGAAACTGGGGGCCCCTAGAGGTTACGTACCTTGCCTAAAGGTCATAAAGTCAGTATCAAAAGTCCTTTTGGGGGCGCCTGGGTGGCTCAGTTGGTTAAGCGACTGCCTTCAGCTCAGGTCATGATCCCAGGGTCCTGGGATCGAGTCCCGCATCTGGCTCCCTGCTCTGCGGGAAGCCTGCTTCTCCCTCTCCCACTCCCCCTGCTTGTGTTCCTGCTCTCGCTATGTCTCTCTCTGTCAAAAAAATAAATAAAATCTTTAAAAAAAAAAAAGTCCTTTTGGGTTGATGCCAACTGCATCCCCAAGAGAGGCTCTTCTAAGCTGTCGATGCTGTCTTCTTAATATCAAAATGTCTATACCCACAGGCACCTGCTTGTTTTTCACTCTAGGCTCTGAGGAAGTTTCCTTTTCTCCAACGCTCAGCCTACAGAGAAATACCTGACTGTTTAATTCTAGTCCTCTTTCTTTCAACACTGTTAATGTGACCTCTCCACAGGTCACCCCCCTTCTGCCAAGGTCTCCCTATTGTAAAACGGCCTTTTGGTGACCATCTCATCCCTCAATCCATGGCTTTCTGCTTGCATCCTTCCCGCCAACATCCCTGACACCTGTTTGCTCAGCCTTTACAATGTGTTTCCCGTCCCCGCCACTCAAAACAACGGGTTTCTCAAAGGTGAGAACACAACCTAATTTCCACATCATTTGGATATTTCTCAGTTTTCACCCTGCTCAGTATCTCTGCAGCTGGCTGACAGTCCACTTCTGCTTGAATCTCTCTGTGCTGCTTTTCCTATCCCTGGGCTTGTCTTGCTTCTCCTCTCCATCTTAGAAATCATCTAGTTGATCTCTTCAACCCACGCGTGGGATACTAAGGGAAAAAAGTCAACATATGTAGACATGCTTAACAATAGGAATGCCAAGTATAGTATCGATGAGGGATACAAGCAGAAAAATGTTCACCTTTAGCCCAGAAGGCTGACCTACAGCCTGCGTAGCTCTGATACGGATCAAATACATGCTGGTTGCTACATTCTTAAAGGGTCTTATGACTGCCCGTATATCTTACCAACAGTTAATATCGAACTGAATGATAAGCACCAGAGAAATTTTGTGAAAATAGCTATTTTTTTTAAAGATTTATTTATTTATTTATTAGAGAGCACAAGCAGGGGGAGAGGGAGAAGCAGACTCCCCACTGAGCAAGGAGCCCAATGCGAGGCTCGATCCCCCGGACCCTGGGATCAT